>NC_044063.1:24828352-24997407 GCF_902167405.1 Gadus morhua
TCCTCCAGACCGTTTTATTTTTTTATTCAGGGAATGGTGATTTTCTTTTTCTTTCTCTCCCCACCATGTTTCTTATCTGGCCCATGGCATCTGATGGAGCGAGGTCAACAAGAATATAAGGCTGTTCGTTGTGGACAAAAATAAAATAATACATTGCTGATTTGTGATATGATATATTTTTGGTGCACACAATGTCCTGGAAGTGCATGTCCCACACGCTTTCTCCCGAAGGTACCAGAATGTCATCTGGCTGGCGGCGGAGTCGCCCGCTTCCTCAATTCATCCGGAGCCAACGCAGCGGCCCCGGCAGGCTCAGCTCGGAATGGATTGCCTGCCATGTCGTTCCTATCTCCGTCATATGAACTAAATCGTGCTTATTTGTCCCCATTCTTTCCCCTCCTTTTATTGTTGCCTCTATCAATGCAGAAGCCAGCTCCGCACTTTTGTCCTTTAAAAAAAAAAATACTTTTTTTTTTCCAACCACCCCCCCACTATGATCCTCAGATATGGACCACAGTGGAGAACCTATAGGGTCCTATTAACGCCACACGTGCCAAAGGATTTGCTGGTAAGGTGCCAAACAATTATGAGTTCACAGTGGGTGGGTACAGAAGGTCATGCACCTATGTGATTTTAAGTGAAAGGAAGAAAAAGCACAGAGAGGAACATCCGAAATGCATTAGGTCATTACTCCAACCCCAAACCCGCAATCTTCATCCGTAATCAATCCTGATTGATTGCATTTTGATTGACTGATTTAATGATTTATTGGAATGACAGCAGTTAAAATATAGGTATTGTTCATCTTAATTTACCTTTTGTTTGAGACGAGGCACAAATCAAGTCCAATTCAAATTCAATCCACGTCCATGCAGAGTTATGAACCCTGACTGAGAGTGGCCGGCCATCTTGTGTGCATCACTAAACATGCCTCCCGTCCCTCCTCCCTGCCCTCCTCCATCCTTGTTTGTAGGAGATGGAGCCGGAACAGGCAGATGATGGATACCTTCCCTCTCCCTCCGCCCTTGGGTCCCAAAAAAAAGGTCATCATCCCCTTGAGCTGAGCAGAGCGGATTCCTCCTCCTCCTCCTTCCTCATCCTTCAGCGCCGGGCCGGGAGGGCCAGGGCACCGAGAGAGGCTGCCGCGCCGACCCTCCTCAGCACAAACGCTCGTAAACTGTGGCTGACAAGCACCAAGAGGCTCCAACACGGAGGGCCCAACACACAGCAGGTGATGACGTTAACCCCTGCTGATAGATGGGGGGCTTCACTATGGTGGGGTGGCCCCAACGGGCAGATATGGGAGGTGTGAATTGGTAGGGGAGAGGAAAGGCCTGACACCTTTTCTTCTTTTGAGGTGATATGAGTGCGGCTGGGGGCCGGGCGGGCCGAGGTGTGATGTCATAGGATAGGGATAACAATAAAGAAACAGAGACGCCGACACCTGACAGCTGCAAGGAGGAAAAACTTGGGAGCATCGTTTAACCATGCCATATCAAATCAGGTAACATCATGTGAACACACTATTATTATTGTTATTATTATTACACGCTATTAAAGTGTAATTCCAGCGAAAATTTAACCCAGGGTCTTGTATACCCATCAAATAAGCCTTCCAGATACTTTTTTCATCGAAAATCGAGTATAGAGTTTGCCCGGCGCAATGTTTGGCTTCTATTACATTGGTTAGGGGCACGGCGAACGCATCTAAGGCCCCGTCCACACGAAGCCGAAACGGGCGAAACCGTTACGGTTTCGATCTATCCGGTTTCGAAGTATCTCCGTAAAGACGAAGCCAAGCGAAACCGGATAGATCTGTAGAAACGCTGTAGTAACATTCCAGGCCCATAAGGGGCCCTGCTTCTGGTACACAAATCCAGAAGAAGAAGGCGAGCATGCGCATAAAGGCTGCCCCCCGAACCACTAGCAACACAAACAAACAGCTCTTCTATGATGGCGAACTAGATTCTCAATAAATAATGGCTTAGCAACCCAACAAGGGACATGATATGCTGCAGAACGATTACAAGCTTGTAGTCCGCCATCATCTTTTTTGTTGTGATTTCTGAAACTCCGCGGGCTTAAGAGCCATTGGCTAGGAGGTCGAGGGGTGGGGCGATGACGTCATGGTTTGCGGTTTCAGTCGGTTTCAGGCGTCCACACGAAACCAAAACGAAACCGGGTAGATTTGAAACCACCTCCGAGGGTGGTTTCAGAAGTTTGCGGTTTCGGTCAGCGGATTCGCCGGCTTCGTGTGGACGGAAGGCCGAACCGTACAAGACCTTTGCGGTTTCGCCATGAAATCGGCTTCGTGTGGACGGGGCCTAAATCTGCATTTTTTAACCACTAATATTGCTCTAAATAGCACCAAACCTCTGCAGTAGCATGATTAGGGTTCATACACCTGAAACAAAGCATCAATAACCTAGTTTGCATACCGGGAGTTTATTAAAAAATACAGTTTTCCTACTATTTTGAGCAATATTAGTGTTTAAAAAATGCCGATACATGCCAAAACAAAGACCCTGGGTTAAATTTTCGCTGGAATTACATTTTGACCTGAATAACATCCCTTTCAAATGATCTTCCCCGAGACATCGAATGATTTGGTTGGTATCTTCTCTTGTGGAATTGTGTGTGCGGTACCAATGACATATTGATTATAATGTCATGCTATATTCTGTGTGAGCTGTGTGTTCTGGGCTGTGTGTGTGTGTGTGTGTGTGTGTGTGTGTGTGTGTGTGTGTGTGTGTGTGTGTGTGTGTGTGTGTGTGTGTGTGTGCGTGTGTGTGTGCGTGTGTGTGTGTGTGTGTGTGTGTGTGTGCGTGCGTGCGTGCATGCGTGTGTGTGTGTGTGTGTGTGTGTGTCTGGGAGGGTCATCATTTGAAAGTTTGGGGTTATGTCTTTGTATTTTCTCCTTATCAGTCATCATCAGAGGCTCATTTCAACCTTGACCGCTCCGAGTACGCAGAACTGACACGCTATGTTAATTGATTGTTTGTTGGCCTCAGTGCTTGTTGGCTTTCCACTGGCCTGTTTATGCTATGCCCTCATGCCCTCTAATGCAAAGCAGCTGCATGGTTGAGGAGGCGGTCACACTTTAAAAACTAGAAAATGACCGGGGTTGGATGTTTGTTGGAGAAGTGTGGAAGCACCTTAAGGCATAATAGTAGTAGTGGTAGTTGAAGAAGTAGTAGTGGTAGTGGTAGTAGTTGAGGTAGTAGTAGTAGCAGTAGCAGTAGTATACATAGTTGTGGTAGAATCTAATCAAAATGTTTGTGATTGTATTCACGAAGACTGGCTTGGCAGGCATAACATTATAAATGAAATTCACCGTCTAAGTCCTCCTGTCTAATTTTCAGTTTTACATGATAAAGCATTCACGTTATGAACAGGGATGCCTCACTTTGTCTTTATTGAGACAGGACTTCGCCTGTTCAATTCGGGTTGAGATCCATGCCGTTTGCTTCTGGTATGTCTGTGGCTACTGTGAAATACTTGTGGGAAAAAAAGTGTGATTTGTTATACAAAGTCCGAAATAAAAGGTTTTAAAAACAGTTTTACACTCGGCCGAGTGTTTATAAGGTCAAACAGTCACTCAGGACTTTTTATGATGAGATTTTGTGAAAAACGGTCAAAGAGTTGTGCAAACAAAGGCTGAATGGATGCCATAGCGATACGCCCACAGACAATCTCCTCTACCGAGATGCTAACCTCAAATACGTCAAACATTTTTTTCATACCACACCTTTCCTCCAAAGACTTTCAATCTCCCCCTTATTTTATTTTATGTATTGTCAAAAAAGAAGACCTTTAAGACTTTTTAATGGGAATTTCCAACCACAGCATGAAAACCACACTCTTTCCTCACAATGTTTCCTTTATAAAACAGCCTTTGGGGGGGGGCTGTAAATCTGTAATAGGAATTCATAAAAAGCTCAAGTAGGTCCAGTTAAAGATGTATCTGGAGTAGCCTATCTATGAGGCTTACTATCGGCTATTTGGCAACCATAAATCCACAATGATAAAATAACTATTGAATCATTACTGGTTGACGTATTTGCACAGATGTTCATACTAAAATCTTACACTCAATAAGTGAAAGCCCTTCCTGATATACTGATCATTATTGTTGTCGTAGTACCTGCGGAATTGAATGATTTGTTTGACTAATACATAGAATGAATCAACACTGATAAAACACTAGCTTTCTAGTAGTGTGATTCCTCTTGCCTACTGTTAGTCCTCGCATCAAGGTCATTGCTTATCTTTGAATTAAAGCAGCATTTAAAATCCGAGAGCCTTCCAACTTGGTAATGAGAACGAATGAAGAGATTGTCTCTGCCATTTATATAATCTTTTCGGACCATTTATTTTTATTGCACAAGCCTTGGCATATAGCTAATGTCGTTATCATATTTCTGCTCAAACCTGTAAATGACGAACAACGCTGTGTGGACCGGACACAAAGGATGTTATTGTTGAAATTATTCAACCATGATAAAAGGAAGACTGCAGTGGACTTGAGTTAGTCAATCTAATGTTCTTTGTGTTTAAGGGTGGGAAGACACGATGCTCGGTCTCAGATAGAAAGGGGGTTGTCTGACTCTGAACCCATTGCATTGATGTCATATTTTCCCGGGCAGTGGGAGCACCTCTGCACAAATTGACTGCAAAAGGCCACGGTGGGGCTCCTACAGAGCATCTGTATGCATAGTGTTGGACAGCTCGCACAGCATTCATCATATTCCCCCAATCTGTCCTGTGTGTGGTAGCCTACAGCTAATGTTTACAAATGCATGAATGTGAAGGAATGCTCTGTATGCAGGCCAGCTAAGTGTGTTGTGGGGAAGGGGGGGGGGGGGGGCACAGACACAAGTAGAGTGACAGGGGCAGACAGGGAATGAATAACAAACAAAAATAAAATTTGATAACGCTTCACAAAAGACTCACCGTCGCCACATTCAATCAATCATGGCTAACTCTTGACTTGATCTGCTTCCTCATCAAGGAGTTGGAGAGGTAAAGATTGGTGTCAGGGAAGGTCCAGATATTATTACCTCCACGTCACTATTGGTCCCTCACCACTGACCAAACAGTGCAGGATTGAAAACCCATTCCAGTTTTCTTCTTTTCCATAATTACTTAATAATGGAATGTCACCATATGATATATAATAGTGTGTTTGCTTCCACCCAGACTAAAATGAAATGAACCGTAGCTGTGGAATCGGAAGTGCATTCCTACAAGTTAAATCAATTGGGAAAACGACCGCCATAGTTATGACTTCATCTGAAATATGAACTTCATAGTCCTTTACCAAAGCTTCAGTCACAGAGGACCAGCATCATATAACATCCCCCAACCAAGGGCCTGGATATGCAGAGGAGGTGAGCAGGGCAAACATAAGTAGAACCAACCAATCAAACCAAACTTTAAATAAGGTATTGGTAGGGACAATCCTTTCTTTCCCAAAGTTGGTCGGCCACACATTGCATACACGCAAAACATAAGAAAAATAAAATAACTAAAATAGTCCGCAAGGGGGAGGGGGGATATCAATATCACAAGACATTTCGGGAGGCTCAAGGAGGTAGGTAATATTAAGTTTGAGCAACAAAGTGTAAAGAAATTTCGGGAGGCTCATGGAGGAGAGTAATATTGCATTTGAGCAGCAAAGTGTTGTCTTGTGGTGGACTAATAGACACCATACTGTGTTATTGACATGTTATAGGGACACTGGGCACGCTGTCTCTTTAATATCATGTGTGTGTTGATATGCCGGTCAGCGCGATGTTTGAACTTAATGTTTATATGACAAAATGAACGACCTGCCGTTGCTTGTCGACGTGAGAAATTGTGTCTTTACTTCTTTTATCTCAATTTCTACAGTCTATAGACAGAATGTCTTACCTGGGAGTTTGTTGACGGCGACGCCGTTAAAACAGAAGGAACGGGGGAGGGGGAATAACAAAATCGGGTAGGCTTAGCTCAGGAGGTAGAGCAGTTGTCTTGTAACCGAAAGGTTGGTAGTTCGATCCCCAGCACCTCCTAGCTGAGTGTTGATGTGTCCCTGAGCAAGACACTAAACCCTAACTGCTCCTGAAGAGCTGGCTGTCGCCTTGCATGGTTGACTCTGCCGTTGGTGTGTCAATGTGTGTATTAACCGATGTAAGTCGCTTTGGTTAAAAGCGTTGTTTTTCAAAGTGTGTGTGTGTGCGTATGTGTATGAGGGGCCGTCTGGGACAGAATTAATACTTGGTCTTACACACACTTTTATAATCTTACATTATATACATCAGTATACTCATACACACATACTATTATACTCCTTTTACATGTATATATGAGAGTGGTGAGCGGTGTATGTATTGTATGTGAGAGAATAGTAGTGTATGTGAGAGAGTATAGTAGTGTGTGAGAGAGCATATAGTAGTTGGGTATGTGAAAGAGTATAATGGTGTATGTGAGAGAGAATAGTAGTGTATGTGAGAGAGTATAATAGTGTATGTGAGAGAGTATAGTCATTTATGCAAGAGAATATAATCAGTCCCTCCAGGATTTCGCGGGTCTTTTTTGAGATTGTTGCGGTCTAAAATGCCTGATGATGCGTGAGCTTTTCCAAAAAGTTGCCATGAAAGTTGCCATGTTTTTTAGGTTTTTGTTGCGATTACAGTGCGAGAGGAAGTAAAAGTTGCGATAAAAGTTGCGATTTTCCTGGTGTTAAATACTAAGTTATTACTGCAATGTTCCCAGAGTAATTTGTTAAATATTAAGTTATTACTGAAAAAAACATTAATTAAAAAAAGAAGAACACTGAGAAATGGTCCCATGAATAATTTATCTTGATTCTTTCCGCGATGGCAATTGACTTGGATGCAACAGCCTGTGTCATAGCGATCGGCCTCGTCGTCTGACGTCCTGCATGCAGTTCTGCAGTTCTTTAGTGATGTTTGTCGACGTCAGTTCAAGACGATGCCATTGATTGGTCAAATTTGCGGGAAAGTTGCGATGGTTGGATAAAATTGCGACACCGCCCTGAATTTGCGGTGATTGGTTGATGTTGCGTTGAAGTTGCAAATCGCAACATTGCGAAATCCTGGAGGGTCTACCATAGACATCATGGAATATCGATATTGCATCTCGATAGACATCATCTATATGATGTCTATGGTCTGTACAGTAGTGTGTGTGAGAGAGATTGACTGAAACGGAAGTGAGCTTGATTCCTCAGTTCCTGATTGGCCGAAAGAAGAGGCGGTAGCTTCTGGAGCTGAAACTACTGCCCTGTCATTTCACTCTGGAATTTCCAGCGATTTTGTTATGCTGCGTTCGCACCAAAAAATTATTTGGTCGCTTGTTCGCATGGTCTCCTGAGTTTGACAGAGGCTTCTTCTTGTGACCGCCAATTCATTCTAAACCCTAGCCAGTCTCTACGTGTTGTGGAACTACCAGAGACAGTCGATTCATGAGTGCAGTGTATGTCTGCGTTCACGCGTGCTGTGTGTGAGCTGCATGCTGCTTGGCACATGCACACTGACCAACTTCAGTAATTTGTCCGACAGGCCTGCTATTATATACTAGTAAGACGTGAGATATTCCTCATGAAAGGATGTTGCTGGTTACAGTGGAATAAAGGTAGAGACAAGCATTTCCACATGTCCCTCATGTGACAGTTAATTCAGCATCATTATGTTCAGGCAGATAAGTTTCATATTTTATCATGATCACAGAAAACCACACAGTTCTGCTTTTAGTCCTGCTGCTTTCATTCGATTGAATGCGGCTCTTTCTATAGTTTGCCGTGGCCTATTGGAAAACAAAAATGTATTACAGTCTGAATAAAATGTGAAAGCTGACTCTTTCTTGTCTAATACTCGAGATAGCCTAATTGTGTGTGAGGGTGAATTGAGTGTTTTGTGTGTGTGTGTGTGTGTGTGTGTGTGTGTGTGTGTGTGTGTGTGTGTGTGTGTGTGTGTGTGTGTGTGTGTGTGTGTGTGTGTGTGTGCGTGCGTGTCTGTGTGTGCGTGTGCATGTGCGCGTGTACATTTGCGAATTAGTGTGCATGTGTCATATCTGTGGAGAACATACGATGGATGTCAGGGCCACTGATTCGGATCTAGTAATTTCACACTCAAATGGACACTCAATATGCTATAACAGACTGAGGTCTCGTCCCATTGTGGCCTAACCTCCCGACCCAAAGTCCAACGGCAGACCCCCCAGCCACACTCGACAGGTTCTATTATTTCCCTAGAAATCTCAAACTCTAATTAGTTATGAAAGAAGATAACTATGGTCCATAAAGAAGGGAATATGCTACCCTATAAACATAAACTACACATCAATCTGGACTGGTGCTACCAAACAAATTGGTTGCGGAGGGGAGCGTTTTTGCAATTATAAATCACTGAAGCTTGTTACAAATAAACAACAACATTTAATTATGTTGAGCGCTATAAATAAGCGAGTTTACTTTCCATTTTGCACAGAGGTTTTCAGAGCTCAGGGAGAAGGAGCCTTCCCCAACGTGCCTCTCCTTTCTGCAGGGCCTTCCAGTATATCTATCATGTTCCTCTTTCCCTCGTTGGTTGTCCTGGCCTTATGCCTTGCCCTTTCTTTCCTCTTTCTGTCTCTCCCTCTTCCTGTCTCTCTCTCCCTCCCACCCCCTCCCCCCCTCCCCCCCTCCCTCCGTCTCCTCTGTTCATTTCAAGGTGGCATTGCCCCTCTCCCCCCCCCCAACGACCCCCCCCCCCCCTTTCACATGCACACACACACGCACACACACTTTCCCCCATTTCCTCGAACACACACATTCCCACTCCCCGACCCCCCCCCCCCACACACACACACACTGCACTCCAGCTGCCCTTGAGGCTGTATGATCTCATCTGGGGAGACACAGTCAGCCGCCTATAAAGGGTGGAAGAAAGGCAAGCGCTGAGGACGAAGAGCAAGAAAGGCAGAGGAGGCGGAGTAGTGTGTGGGTTTGTGTGTGTTGGGGGGGGGGGGGGGGGGGGGGGGGGGGGGGGGGTTTACAGGAAACCAAATCCCATTGCAGTGTGAAATAATGGAGTACTCCCTCACCACTACCACCACCACCTCCATTTATTGCCTCTGCATGGCGTCTGATCTGAGATCTGTGCTGCGGGGGTGTCACATGCTGGGGCTGAAGGGCTGGGGAGGGGGGGCTGCTGGAGATTTGACAAGTCGGGGGGGGGTGGGGGGGGGGGGGGGGTGATGAAGGAGGCGTAGGTTGATCCACTTCTGATTAGAAATCCAGTGTGGGATACACCACTAGCAAGGACTGTCCATGGTGGTGTGGTGTTTGAGTGCCATGCATGTGTTAGCGTGCATTTGTGTGCCACTTGTGTGTGTGCACCTTTCTATGCACACATGTGGTGTGTTGTGAGTGTAAGAGTGTGTTTGGGCCTGCCTGCATGTGTGTACATGTGTGTGTGTTTCTGGGCCTGACTGCATTTGTGTGGTGTGTGTGTGTGTGTGTTGTGGTGTGTGTGTTGTGTGTGTGTGTGTGTGTGTGTGTGTGTGTGTGTGGTGGGTGTGTGTGTGTGCTGTTGGGGAATCATGCTGACGGCTACCTTTTGGCCTGGTTAGTTTATTTATTTTTACGACTACAACAAGGCTTATTTCATGTGTTTTATAGGCTCTCGTATTTCGACTTCTTGTTACTAACATGTGTTTCACAGAAATGTCTCTGATCCGCCCCAGAACCATTGACGAACTCAGTGGATGTGTATCCATTGATTGATTAATTATGGCCCAATCATCTTTGGACTTGTACTTACTTGCTGATGTACAGAACATGAGCTTTAATGCAAGATCATTTTAGTGACAAATTATTAATAAAATATACAAAAAGAATGTTATACATATAGAATATATTATTTTCCATTCGGGACCAAGTTTGAGGCAGGCTGAATTTAGATATTTTTTTAAAGATGTCTGAGCAGAGCTGGATGACGAGCTCTGATGAAATTATCTGAGACAGAGATTCCCTGTAGAAAACAGATAATGAGGAGAGAGCTTTTTACTTATGCACAGGGCTTCGAGTGTGAAAGAACGCAGGGCAGTGAGAGGCCACTTTAATCATTCAACGCCTTCTGGAGTCACAAAAAGCCTGTGTGTGTTTTTGTGTCTGGGTGCGTGTTTATGCGAATGTGTGTGTGTACGCACTTGCGTGCGTGTATGTGTGTGTGTGTGTGTGTGTGTGTGTGTGTGTGTGTGTGTGTGTGTGTGTGTGTGGTGTGTGCGCAAGTGCATGTGTTTATGAGCGCATGCATGCATTCATGTTAATGTGCATGTGTTTATAAGTCGGACCCCATTGCCTCGGTCTAGAGACTGCTCTAGAGAGATCCATGATTCATAACCCGGTTTAGCTGCTGCGCTAAAACAAATCTGTGTGAGCAATAGCAGCAGGTTAGGCATTAGCCAACTGTGCTAGAAGCTCGGATGTTTCTGACGATGATCTCTGCCCCACTCCGCCATCGACATGAGATAGAGCCACCTACCCTCTCCTCTCCTGAAGCTAGGTTTTGTCATTTGGGGTCCAGAACCCCTTAAGGCTAACCAATCTGACTGAACTAATGCGCTCAACCCAGTGGTTCAGAGTCTGCATGGACAGTGAGCCCCTATGTGCATAGATAAAATAGCCGGCTGCTGGAGGGATAGGCAGTCAGCAGAACAAGCTTGAAGTCATTTGGAGTCATGGGATGCAAATTGTCATGACTGGCCTTGTTGATGGACCGTTTCAGTCGACTATCGGTGAAGGAGGGTATAGGTTGGAGCCATAGTGCCCATCAGGAAGCTAATTTAATGCTTAACCAAGTTTGTTCATCCGTCCCGAAATGAAGATAGATGTGGGTTGAAGATGAAGGTGCACTGCTTCCCAGCTTCCAAATCATGCACAGGGCATGCTATCTGCCATACGAAAAACAAAATGTGCATTTCAATCCATGGCCAAGCTTATTACGGTTATGAAATCCGATCATGTATAGAGCCAATGACATTAAGGGCTGGTCTCGGAGGCCAAGTGCTGTCAAAGTCAAGACTTTCATCTCCAGTCAGAGTGAGAGATGGAGGTATATGGGGAGGCTTAGGAATGAAAATAGGAGGCTCTGAGTCATACTGAGAAAGCACATTCATTTGAAGTTTTCGAATGTATACCATCACTTTCACCCTGTGCCTCATTATTTTCACCCTTTCTCCTTCTTCAGTCTACTTTTTCTGCTCTTCTCTTCTGGCTCCGGGGATACTCTTTGATGTCTTTCGAAATCGATCAGAGCATTTCAGAGTCTGAGCCATTGATAATGGCATGAATCAATATCACACCTCATCAATAAATGCTGGGTATTTAGGAGAGGGGGGGGGGGGTTATGGCTTCTTCTGTTAAGTCTTCTTCCTTGGGGATGATTCTCAGAGTGCTCCACAACAATGTGGATAGATAAGAAGCCGTGTTTCGCAGCAGCGTAATCACTGGGAGGCGTCTCTGTGTTTCGGTCTGATAGTGGGTTGTTAAAACGCCATCTCTAAAAGCATTCTGGATCCAGATGCATTGTGAATGTTTGATAGGGAATATTTTTTATGAAAAAGGAAGGCAGGGGGGAAGGGAGATGGGAGTTACAGAGATAGGGAGGAACACCAAGAGGTTGGGTGAGAACTTAGCTTTTCACCAATGTCGCACACGAATATTCACTTACATTTGGAGCATTTCCTACGCCCGCATTTGGGCTGTGAAGGTAAGCTACTTAAAAATCAGACTTGCAGTGAGCCCAAGATGTCCTAAATTCATAACCCCTCTATAAGAGCAAGAGTGAGCCTGTAGTTAAAATTACATTTCATATTTTATATGCTCTTGATATCTCGATTTTTTTAAAAAAACGTTATTTTACATTTCTTGGGTTACATATCACCTTTCGGTCATTACCTTTATAACAAGACAAGTTTGTCATGGACCCCTGAACTCTCCCGATGGAAGGTAATCCATTAGTAACCAAATATGTCTTATCTATTGTTTATCCAACTCATGCTAGGTATATTTTTAAGTTGGAAGGAATGCTGAAAAAACATACAATTGCCAATGTCTGTTGGGCACGATACGGTCAAAATAGAATAATAACATAAAAGAACAGTTATCCATTAAAATTATTCATATTTGCACCACATAAATTGTGCCCCGAAATATTTTTTTTTGTGTTTATTGAAGGCCAAAAAAGCTATTTGCATTTGTGAAAGTCTTGACCGTCTTTGTCGGCAGAACATTAATAGATCTGGACAGAAAAAAAGCAGTAACAATAATAAACCTAGGCATAAGTATAACAAGCAGTATGTCTGACACCTTTCCAGCAGACGATTGTCGTTGCATAACTAAATATTATTTATATGCTGACTAAAGTGGATAAATGGTTTGATGTAAATTGGATGAGATGCTAGATTTGATTATCTTGAGCAAGCCTGCCATCTTTGAGGTCTTTACCTCATATATTTATTTCATCAAGACAAGTCATGTGTATTTATATAGGCTGTGATCACAGTTACCCTCCCATGTGCTGCACGGGCACACGTTCCCCTGCGGAGCTATACAGCCCCGGGCAATCACACGATTGTGAGGTAAGGCCAAAGCCCTGACAGAACAGGAAGAAACCTTAGGCGCCAAGTAAGTCTGGATTGTTATGGTATAGGATATTCAATGTTAGGCTAGTTATTATTGCAGTATTGTAGCCATGTTATGACATCAACGCCAACATCTTTCACAAAGATAAATAGGATAAATAATTGTTCCAAATGGCAGGGGTAACGTTCAGGTGTAAGGTTAAATATTGTTGAAGATTACAAAGTTCAATCTAAGTGGTTCAAGTTAGTTGTAAGAATTAAGAGCAGTAGTTGGTGGTCCATTTGTTGTGAAGGCCAAAGCCTTCCTCCAGCCAGTGAGTGAAATGCTCTGTGCGAATATCTGTTCAGGTTGTCTGGGAATTCCTAACTTCCTGATTTGATTTGAGAACCTTAGCTAAATTTCTGACCAATCAGGGCATCTCTACCCTGATTGGTTTAGATAATTATTCTTGCCTGTCAATCATATGTGTGCACTGCGTTATCATAGCCCCATCACAGCGGCGTCAACACTTCACGATGGCGGAGAAACGTAGGAAGGGAGAGAGGGCTTCGTAAAAACAGAAGCTTCAAGGTCAGTACCAGAACAGTTGTTATTTTATTTGTAATAAACTGGATATCTCCGTTGTGGCTATAAGCCATTTTATCGAATAAGAGGTTCATCAGTATACAATAACAGGTCGTTATTATGATAGGTACTAATGTAGTGGATAACACCCTTAAAATAATGAGTTCAGATCGTGACAAAAGTGCGCTGCCTGCTTAATGCAAGTTATGATGTATATGTGTTTTTATCCATAACCTCTTAACAAAATACTTAAACGACACACAGCACAACCACCTGCAGCTCAACATCAGTTAGACCAAGGGGATGGTTGGGGACCTGAGTAGATATGGGTCTCCTGCTGCACCCCTCTCCAACCGGGGTCCGGATGTAGACATTGTTCAGGTCAGAAGTACCTGGGAGTCTGCTCAACAACAGGCACGACAGGACAGTCAAGCTCCTATCCTTCAGCGTCTGCTGCGCCATGCTGCTGATGCTCTGTGAGCCTGTGATGGCCAGCGGCCTCTTCCACGCTGGGGTGTGATTGGGCAGCAGCAAGAGGGCGGTGGGCTCCAACAGACTCACTGATCAGAAGCCTCTGTTCCGGGGGTGGACCTGGACCTGCGGGCACCCGTGACAAAGAAGAGGATGCTGTGCAAACGTCCTCTCTATCCGTGACAATGACTCCCTCCCGCTCCACGGACCGCTGCCTGAACAGAGGAGTACGTTCAGCCACAGACTCTGGGCAGTGAGCAGTTCCAAGGAGCACCGCAGGAAGTCCTTCGTTCCTGTGGCCACTGAACTCTTTAACTCCGCTCAATAGCAGACATGAGGGAGTCCCTCTGATATCTGTAGTCCGTTGAACCCAGCCATTTGACTTATTTATCATATCCAGATGACCTGATCAATATGGCTGCAGTATTCTTCAGGCACTTTACTTTCTTTATGATCACTTACTTTACTTAGCTACAGTTGTATATTTTCATTTTTTGCTAAAGCATATTTTATTACATTATATTGTTGTTTGGATGCATATTTGATCAATAATCAATATTTCAATTGATGCTGTTTTTGTTTTTAGAATGATAGTTCTGTTTATACATTCACTTCACCTCATTGGACACCAGATGTTTAGATGTCAATCCATCTAAAGATGAAAGTGTTCATCTTTAGTGATGAGTATTTGACACATCACGGATAGGTCAGAGGTATTGCAGGAGAAGAGAAACAGAAATAGTGTAACCTTGGAACAATTACAGCTTTTGGACGCATTTCATGGCATCCTATTTAACCCACAGTAATACTGAGCTATACATTGTATGAAAGCTTTGAGGATGTATTTCGACAGTAAGTTTGACAAATGCAGTCATTGTTAGTCCATCTGGATGAAAGCCTCTATTAAGTGCCATAATGTGATGTTGTGTAATGTAATGTTTTGCATTTGTGTGTGTGCACGTGTGTGCATGTGTAATGCATGTGTGTGCGCTCCCTAGGGGTTTGTACATCTCCTGTTGCTATCTGTGTCCCCTCCCAGTGAAAGGTTCACAAAAAACCTGCTGTGTTTGTTGGCCCTCTCAATAAATTATATGCACACACATACACACAAACACATGCACACTGATAAACGAGTGCCGCCACACACACACACACACACACACACACACACACACACACACACACACACACACACACACACACACACACACACACACACACACACACACACACACACGCATACATGCAAGTCCCACCCAACCCCCCAGCAGCTCAGAGCACTTGCTGGTTGGTAGTTGGCCATCTGTGTGACCGATTATAAATGACTGATTATGGGTCCCTCCGTCACACCCGCATTCAACCTGGGTTCTTGCCAAGGTATGTCTGTCTGTGTGGGTGTGCGTGCGTTTTGGAAGGCTGGAGTGCTGGCAGAAAAAGAGTTTGCATGTAACTGCATTGTTTGTGCTCATGCACATGCAGGTGTGTGTGTGTGTGTGTGTGTGTGTGTGTGTGTGTGTGTGTGTGTGTGTGTGTGTGTGTGTGTGTGTGTGTGTGTGTGTGTGCGTGCGTGCGTGCGTGCGTGCGTGCGTGTGTGCGTGCGTGCGTGCGTGCGTGCGTGCGTGCGTGCGTGTGTTTGCACGTCTCTCACTCCATCTGTTTGCAGAGATCTTTACAGTATTTAAGAAATGAAAGGAGAAGGGTGGGGTTCGGGGCGTGTATTCCCGTTCTCTAGCTCTGAGTATGAGGGGGATGGAGGGATGGGGGGGAGAAAGAGAATGAACAGCACATATCTGCAGGTATTGATTTACATTCTGCTGGGGGCCCAACAGGAAATGGATCTGGTCGTCTCTGCTGCATACCAATGCTGTGGGCTACATGAATGCACACACGTACGCCGTACGCTTGCACGCACGCATACACGTACACACACACAAGTACACCCACACACACACACACACAGGTTTGTTAGATTCCAAAATACAGTGGAAATTTTCCTCAACATGCTCATTAATTAGAGGCCAATACAGTCAGTGTATTCTCGCCTCCCTTGCCAAAAATTTAGATAAGAGGTTTATTATGGCTTATTGATGTTTATATTTATCCGCAGACGGGATCCTTTTACCCTGTTGTTGTTATGGCTTTATGCAGTCTACATTACTAACATTTTCACACGGCGTGGAATCATGAAATCACTTGGCCCCCCCAGATGTTGAAGTTGCGAATCAAATGCATGTTTACAAATATGAACATAAAATGTTGCTAAATTTGTGTATATTATAAATTGGTGCAATCCCTACCCAGACATAATTTTCCTGTGCATAACATGTAGAGGAAAATAACGCCCCCCCTTCCCTCCCCCCCGCTACACACACACACACCTGTATGCCATTCATTCTACACAACGGAAAAATACAAAGTGATTCTGGTTGCTGTCGATAGAAGTGCAATAATCCTTCACCTTCGGCATTGATTCTTTTCCTCGGTTTACAAGGATCAACCAAGATTAAAAAAAACTGACTTGTGTGTTTTTTTTGTAAGAATTGGATTCTCAAACACATTGAAGGGATTGCAGAGGCAAAAAATATTTTTTGCGAACATACTGGACACCGTATGTTATTTAAACTAAATGCTTGAAATATGCACACAAATATGGAGGATTAATTGCATTTCTGTGGCAGGTGTCCAGTTTCTCTAAAGCTCTAAAACAGGCACTAATGAATTGACAGTTGAATAATTATTTCTGAGCAGCTAAGCTGCACTATATACAGATGTTTTTGTCGTATAGCTTTTTATTACTTATACAATTGACAAGATCCATATGCATCACCATTTGTGTGTACGGCTATAGATTTAATTTTAAACTGCATTAAAATCTGTGATAAAATAAGAATCTAAACCCAGTTTGTTAAACCCTGTTTCATCATCTCCTGACACCAGGTGCAGGAGCTCCGAGAACATTAGGAACCACAAACCAAGCTACTCAATAAGCTAAACTAACTAGCTGGGTTCTGAGGATGTTTTCAGTATTGGTAATGGTGCATGCATTCATTTTAGTTTTTAATTTGAACTTTGGTGAATGCTTAATATACGTGAACATGTTTTATGTGCACTATTCTTTTAACATCACCTGTGTGTTCATTTTCTTTCAGCTCATCAACTTTTTCCATATGTGGGGCAAATGAAAATTCAGCGCCACCTCATAAAAATACAAATCCTTGGCATCCATGTTAAACACACCCTTCCATTTCCGTTGCCGTTCCAAAAACACCAATCAGGCCTTAAAACGAAACCTCCTACCGCTGGGCATTGAAATATTTCACTGACTGCCAACAAATGTTAAGAGCAGCTGAAAAAAGCGAGTACTACTTTGAAAAGAGAATAGAAAGAAATGAAAGATGTAACATATATAATATAGTAGGAGCCCTTCTTTGGGCCTATTTCATAACTTATATATCAGACGGCCAAATATGCATGCATGCGTGTTGATATAAATTGGAAATCATGAGAGGCATCACAACCTTTGGACAGATCCTAGAAATCGCGTCTATCTTACATTGAACCATGAAGTGAAACATTTCATAAAGCTGATCCGGTAGGCTATGATTAGGCTTCATGTCTCCCAGCCTCAGAATCACATGCTCTAGATGATCATTGCAAACTGAGGGTTGTAGTATCTTTGTAATGAAAACATTTTCACATAAAGAAACGGTTGGAGAGACGGCTAGCCATATGGAGAGATACATGCGTCCCCGCAATGCAACAGAACCAAAAGGAGCCCTCACACCCCCTCATCTCCATATCTCAGGAGATATGGAGATATCGCTCCCTTACATTCAAATAAGGATATTGAATTCCTTTGCCCCCTGGGTGATGAACAGTATGGTTCTCTATAAGCTATTCTGACTCTGTGTCTCAATCATGCGTCTCTTCCCATAAATAAGAGCTATCCCCATAAAAGCTACAGATAAACACTCCTTGCAGGACTTACCGTTCCGGAGTGTTAAGAGGCAGGGAAAAGCTTATTTCAAACCTGAACTCCATCCTATTGTGTTATCTGTTTGTTAGTGCATCTCACCTCTCACCCTTCCTGAGGAAGCTGGACTTGAAACTAAATAAAAATAAAAAAGTTGTCATTGTATTACTTTTCATTTGACTGTCCTTGCACAAGGGCCCTGTCAGGCTACAGGGCCCACCATGCTGAAATAATGAGGTTTCCTATTCTCAATAGTCTATTCTCAATATTTTAGAAGAAAAACCAACCTTACACCAACATGTGTGTGTGTGTGTGTGTGTGTGTGTGTGTGTGTGTGTGTGTGTGTGTGTGTGTGTGTGTGTGTGTGTGTGTGTGTGTGTGTGTGTGTGTGTGTGAGAGAGAGAGAGAGAGAGAGAGAGAGAGAGAGAGAGAGAGAGAGAGAGAGAGAGAGAGAGAGAGAGAGAGAGAGAGAGAGAGAGAGAGAAAAGGAATGTGTGTGCCTGTCTTTCTGTCTGTCTATGTGTGTTTTTCTGTATGTGTGCATTGTGTATTTACTTTGTTATTTATTCACTACAAACCTCTTGCATAAGTACTTAATACTGCAGCTACATATTCATTACACAAACATGACTCGACTTCAAGTGCGCCAATTCCAGAAGAGAAACAGCATATGGCTGTTTGGTTTAGTCCAAGCACACCCTGACACCAACAATGGAGTCTTTGGTGTGGAACACCTTGAGCCAATAAATGAACCCCAGGCACATCCCATTGGTGTGGTGGCCTCAAACAGACACCAAGACACACAATGAAGCGTGTTGTCCTGCACCATAGAGCAGCCAGCCACAAGTTGAGCGCGGTACAGAAAGCTATCGCCCTTTTACAAGAGGCAATCGACTTTATGGCAATAAAATTAACTAGCAAGGAAACAGCACCGTCATCGTGGTTCTTGTCCGCAACAGAAAAAAAGCATTCCTACTTTGTGTGTACGTGCATGCGTGTGTGCGCGCTTGTGTGAGTGTGTGTTGCAATTATGAGAACATAAGAGGCAATTTAAAGAGAAGTCAGATGATACATCATTCATTAGACAGTATCTATGACGCCAGCGTGGTTCAGAAGGCTGAACGTGGGCCGTGTTATTAACAAAGCTCATCGGCATGGTTTCCATTAAAAGCATAAGACAAGTCAAAAACATTGCTGGAATATTCCTGGTAAGCAAGGTCTCTTATGCTTTTTTGACCTCACAGTGCTCACATCTTAGCAAATTGACCTAAATTCAATATGCACATCAACCTTTTGCTGGCTACGTCGATATAGATATTCTTGGTAGTTTCCATATCTATGTATGTCTGTTTATGTCTATTTGTGTGCAGATTGGGGTCCTCACAAGGCACAGCATGTGATCACGAATCACCTTCATGGACAATCACTGAAGACCTTAGGAACAATTTTCAATCAATCTCTCTGTCTACATCTTCCATCTTCAACTTTGCAAATAGATGAAAATTTGCAAACCATGAGCATCATTTGCACCGTAGCAAATTGAATACATCTCATTGAAAACACATTCGCAGACACTCCATTACAGTGTTATGCAGTAGATACTCTCTCCCGCGGCCTTCTCTGTGCGCTGACGTCTACGACTCGAGGGGACAAACTGCATCAACCCCCCACCATCCATCTCAGTTTATTTTGGGTGCGGTGCTCGGTGTCCACAAATCAATAGCAATATGAGGTTCAGTATCTGGCCTTTGACAGCTGGAGCACAAGGGCTCAGCGAGAAGAGGAACAAAACCCAAAGAGATAAGAAAGATGGAGGATGAACAGAGAAAGGGATACGTAAAGGTTAAGACGGATGTAGCGGGGGCAGAAAAGGTAACAAGGAAGACGTGCTGATGATCAGAAGTTGAGGAAGATGGAATCAATTTCGTACACAATCAATCAATCAATCAATCAATCAATCAATAGATTTAGAAACACAAACAAACCTTTAACCATATTAAAATCCAACCTTTGTACCAGACCATGAATTATGGAGAGCTTTATTTAGTTTGGAGAGTTTTAGAAATAAAAGTTTTATTCGTGCAACATATTTTGCAGACTAATATATCAACTGAAACCCTGTATGAGACAGAGCTTAATGTCTCAGTGTCTACATCTGAACCCATTGCCATTCCAACACCGTGATGCAACTGAATGAAGTCAGTTTGTAGCTAAGAGAAAGAGAAGGTTTCGGGACAAAGAAGAAGAACACAGTAAGAGAAGGGACAGCGGGGATGATAGACTCACAATAACGGGATGTCATGGCGAGAGTGAGTGAAGTGGAAGAGAAAGAGAGAGAGAGGTGCAGGAACGAGACGTCTCGGTTCAAACGAAAGAGGGCTATGCATGCCAGCTGTGGAGGGATGGAGCACTGATAAAAGATGGAAGGAAAAGACATTAAAAAGAAAAGAGACAGATTTCACTATGGCTGGGGGGGCTGGGGGGCAGGCACTGTCATGGCTTTGAGTGCAGGGGTCATAAGAGAGAAAATGTAACTTTCTCATGGCCATCACTCTCGACCCTTACTGACAACCTCAAACTTTGTGGTAATATGAGCAGCACCGTGGCAGCACCGCAGCTGGGAGGATGGCTGGTGTCGCCTTACCTGCTGCGGTTTGGAGGTATTTTAAGAGAAAGCAAAGACAGAGGCAGGCACCGTGACGCGTGGCATTACATTGCCCTTTGGAGCATCAAGGTTGAATACACACACATCTTCCCCATAAAAACTTCTATCCATTCTGAAACATGAGAAAACAATGAGCTTTATACAAACAAACAAATAAAATAAAAACAAGCCAATAAGTAATCCTTGAGTAGCCTACATAGAATGCGCTTTGAACAAAACACTTTAAATACAGCATGGCATGGCATGATATGAACTGTCACTCAGGGAACAATTACCCTGCGGGACGTGTTTGTGTGATGTGGTGGTCCGTGTTTAGATTGCTCCTGTAGCGTGCATACACAAGCAGCACACTGTGCATGTACATTACAGCAAATAAAGGGCCCGGGGCTAGCCTTTTTAGCCGCTGAGGAAGCATCACACTTTGTAAAAGCAGTGTGAGTGTTGCCTTCAAATGTTCTTGCTTTGAAGGGAAGACCTTGTGCAAATGCTGAGACAAGCGTGGACACGCTGTGCATTATTCATCTCCACTATGATGGTCCACCAGGGCCCCGTCGTGACGGGACGAGGACTTTGGTTTCCCAAACTTAGCTGCCAGCAGTCAGTGGGGCTGGCAGGCCTACTTAAAAACTGAGAACAATGACTGTTATACATCCACTGCATGTCCTTATGTTTCCCGCAATGCTACCCACTCAAGTCCTATTCCAGGGTTATAAGTTGGCAGGGATGTATCTCGTGGCCCCTCACTGTTTATGCAGTTCCCAGATATATGGATGGGGTGATATCGTAAGTCGGCCCGAGCATAACAACACACAAGTCTGTTTCTATTGCGAACCGATATGCATGAGAATGCTGCACAAAAGAGGACTTGCATTGGTTCTCACTGTGTAAATTATGTTTACTGTGTGCCTTTTTTTCAGTTTTCATTCTGAAAGATGAATTTGACTCAAGCAGTAGTGTAATGTATTGCAGTATATGCAGAGCTAAACCGTTTGTATAGTAAACTTGTACATAGGGTGTACATTATATGGTATACGATATCCACAGCACACCAGCAACTCTGACTTTAGGGTAAATACTGTCCTAAGATATGCAAAACAACAAACACATGACACAGTTTCCATCCGAGTCAATGTATTTCTAAATATCCTTCTGACTACGCACTCTTGAACAGCTCTGGGCACCTGTCAACACTGACAGCCGTGGCATTTAAAAAGACTGATGTTTTCCCTTTCCCAGACACGATATTTGGACCAAAACAAAACGTGCGAGTGGCAAAAAATAAGTCGCAGCAAAGCAGCTTAATATAGCTGTGTTTGAAACCGAACACCTTGGGTTGGGTTGTTGTGTGTTGACAACGAGGGAAGGACAACACTGAGGACTGTTATGATGACCAACAAAACAACCCGCAATAACTCGCTCCCAGCAAGACAAACGAGATGGAGCAGCCAAGTTGAAACCATTAACCTGTTGAAACAGGACAGCGATAGAAAGATACTGAATGTTCAGCAGAAAGAGGGTCAAATCAGACTAGTTACTGGACACATCTGGACGAACAGAGGCTTGGGTTCAGGAAGAAACGTGATCGCACAGTAGGTTTCCATTTAATTTGTGTCGTACGTACTTTATATTACAATATTATTTTCTTGCATTTATTTTGTCTGTCTTTAAGTCTTGTTAATTTGTCGGGATTATGTAATGGAAGAATGTCAATGTGTTTGTCCTGGTGAATTGGGCAGAAGTACTGGTTCCTCTCATTCCTCATAGAGGCTGGGTCCAGAGAGAGAGAGAGAGAGAGAGAGAGAGAGAGAGAGAGAGAGAGAGAGAGAGAGAGAGAGAGAGAGAGAGAGAGAGGTTCTTAAATTCTTTAGAGACACACAGCACATGTATATAGGTCAGCAATCAGCAGTATGTGTTTAAGAAGCAGTAGACTACTTTTTTTCTTGCTAGAAAATCTCTTATCTGGCTAGTTTTGAAGGATGAAAAAGAAGAAAGAAAATGTGGTTATCCCAGCACTTCTAACATGGGTAGTTGGTAGTGGATGGTTTTGGCAAAGAAAACACTTCAATTGATATATTATTTGTTCTGGCAGACATATATCGATTGAGGCTTTGTTAAGTCAGGTTGTTGTTGTTGCCAGCTGCCTCTTACTCAGTGAGACACTTATGCCAATACAAACAACTCTTTCTCTTCCACGGCCTCATCCATTACAAATCAGTCAGACAGCTCAGGAAATCTCAATCACCACACTTTGAATCCTGATGTGCTTCACACCTTTATTAAAGATAATCTTGGGTGTCCCATCTTGGATTAATAAAGCAAATCTTTGTATTTTTCAGTTTTTCCAATCAATAGTTTTCCATGAAAAAACAATAAAGATGCAAATTTTACTGCAAAAGAAAATGCCATTTGGTAAAATGGGAAATATATAGACTATTAAATGGTATTCACTGGGATAAGCCCAGGGTTATGTTTATGTATAATATTATTGTACGTGACCAAAACCGTCACTTCACTAACTTAAATCCTAATATTTAGTGTAACTCTTCTTACCAAGAGTTACATGAAATATGTCTTTTGGATTTTTCCACGACCAGTAGACACTAGGGATCTGTGTAAATATTTTTTGTTTGGGCTTGATCAATGAGTCATTAAAAGCACCAGCAGCATTTTGATGAGGAGCCATGTGGAACCGGGGCAGCTGAGATGCTTCAGCATCACTAAGATCTGACCAATCAGAACCTTCAAACTTCATAACCAATCATATTTGTTATTTGCAGCCATTAAATTGGTGTCCAACAATGAAGCCTAAGCATCGCTAAAACCCTTTATTTTAGGATACACTTCCTGTTTCGGTCTCCTAGGTGATTTTGGCGGCCAATTGAGTACCTGTTCAAGCATCCGACGATGGGAACTGTGGCTACAATGGGGATCTAGGAAAACATCTGGAGACTAGGCAAGAGGCGCAAGGCGAAGTACGAGAGACGGACAATGGGAACGCAGCTCTCCGAGCCCTGCCATAAAGAGAGCAATCCCATGTTATTATCCTGTGATTCAACTTGTTATTACCCATCATGCTGTTGCTTGAGATGTGCTTTTTTCCTTGTCACTCAGGCGCACCTGCCAAAAGTTTGGGCTTTGAGTGACATCCCTAAGCTAACCTTGTTTGTTACTCACGCTTGGCTGCTCCATGGCATGCTAAATTATAGGCCTGTAGCAAAATAGACATTTAGTTTCACTGCCGTCTGCTCCATACTCGTACTCCATAGAAATACATAATGATACAAGCAATGAAAAAGACTTGCTAAACTGTGTCCTAAATATTATCTAGTGTCTCATGTTATCTATCCATCCATCCATCTATGTAAAGAGGTCTTGATGACTACCAAATAAAAGCATTAATCACCTTTGGATAAATTAGATATTGACCTACAAAAAATATTTGATGTGATTTACAAGGTACAAAAATGTCATCATCAAACACTTTCCTATCGGGTATACAAATATCCTCACGCTCTGGATTTAGAATGACAACTATACCACTGCTATTGATGAGCGACCTACAGTGAGTTCACACCCGGTTGGTAGCGGTAGGTGGTTGGTGGTCATGCTGCAGCGCGCCCACAGGGATACTGCAGGCCGGGCGCTGAGCAGCCCAGCCCCCCTTAACACCGGCCCAGCTCTGCACTATGTCAAACACAGAGTTAATCACGTCAAGCTGCTGCCCCCGCTTTACCACAGTTAATGATATATGGGAATAAAACACACTCTCCGCACGTACATGTTTGGATTAAACAGGCATGAGTGGTGGTCTCAGGGCAATTCTTTCGGAATACATTAATATGGATATTGCGAAATTGCACATTCTGGATATGGATTCCATTAGCAGTGTAATTTTTATTTTATGAGGACTTGGTTGGTGGGAATCAATGCTAGGGTGAGATCAAGTGGTGTATTACAAATTAATTCACAAAGAATATGGTTTAATGCAAACAAAAGCTGGATTATTTTGCAAAGAGCAGTAGACATATTTCCAATACTGTCAATGTAGTTGCTTTGATCCAATTCCTCCGTGTGTGTGTGTGTGCCAATGAGAATATTATCCAAAGACAAACTTCCACAGTCAGATGCTTGGATATGTATAATCTCTCCCTAAATAATGCTGCTAGACCCTTTTTATGTTTTAAAAGCATTCAAACTGTTATCGATAAATGTCAACCCATTTGCTCCCTCTACCATTAATAGTTGTTTGCAGAGACTGCGTTGGCAAAACCAGAACATTTACTGCTGGCTGTATTAAATGTTTGATCCTGCTTGCATTGGAATTGATCTGTAAAAGCATCCAATTAAAAAAAATATCCTTTGACTATCGGTTGTTATGCATAAATATTCAGAATGCCAAAAATAAGAGGTCTCAATTGCTGCTTACAATGTGTTTTATGCCTATGACACACTTTAAATACTCAGTGTTTGTTTCCAACACTTTTCTGTGAAGAGAAGAGATAAAACCAATGCACAAATATTTCTCCAGCTGGTGAAGCTTGGCGTCACTGCAAGGCAGCAGGCAGACACACAGTCCTAAAAATAGGAACGCCTCAAAATCAATCCTCAGCCCGGGACCTGGGAGTCAATATGAGCATGAATATGCAGGAAGGGACTGTGCAACCTAATCCCGCAAACCGATAAAGGAGCTGGACCCATTACCGCTTCACGCCATACTCCCAGAGCTCCACATGGCTGTGGAGGCCCTGACCTCTGAGACACACCTCTACAACTCCACGAGATTAAATAAGAGGCGCTCTGCGGCCTTGATCAGTTTCTCAACATGGAGAGCCGCGTGGAAACCCATCAACAAAGGGTGCTACACAATGGATTATTGTTTTTGCATCTGTTTTACTCACAGTCTTCTGAAGGTTGTAAGTCAAAAGGCAGCACATTGAATTCATTACCACTGAGTAAACAGCTTCAAGCAGCAGACACGACTATGCATCCAGGTACAGGGATATGTTCATTATAATATGATGCAAATGTAATGAAATAATATTGATGTATATTTTGTAGCTTTGTATACATAATATATTGTGTGTGTACACACACACACACACACACACAAACACACACACACACACACACACACACACACACACACACACACACACACACACACACACACACACACACACACACATACACACACATACACAATATATATATCCTAATATTAACACACCAACAAAATTGTATGTATTCAACAAATACATGCCTAAGAAATGCCTACATGATTGAACATGGCGAAAATATCAAAGCACTAAATTGGCGCCCATTGTGGAAGGCCACTATATAAATATGTATTTGTTAACACATTGGGGACAATGTGTTAACAAATACATATTTATATAGAAGAATATCCATTAAGGAGTATTATGTTTACAACCTATATTTTAGACCCTATTGTGGTGGTTCAACTGTGATTCATATTTATAGTGTGCAATTATTAATAATCAGGGGAAAAAAAAGTAAGTAAGCGTGACAGATCATTTGTATGTGCTGTATGTGAATGTGTATTCACTTGAATATAAAGGATCAATTAGCAAAGGCTAATTGATCCTTCAAAGTGCCTTCTACAACCACATATCAGCTTCCATTGGTGGAGGGACTGCGGTGGGACCAGACCTGGACAATCTGGCGGTTTGGCAGAGAGGAGAGTGAGTTCCAGACTGGTGAGGCCATCCTGATCTCTCAAGTTCATGTTCGGTTTTTCTTTGTGGACTGGTCTGGCCTTGCTCCCATTGAAAGCCTTTTCCAAAGATAAATGCTAGGAACAAGCCTTGCTCGGAAAAAAAGTTTGCGCATAAGAATTAGGCCCGCCCACATAGGCAAGGTAAGGCAAGGCAACTTTATTTATAGAGCACTTTTCATACACGAAGCGGACTGAAATTACATAGTATATACTTTATCCAAAATTACAATACCATTTTTTTCAGGAAGAGTACAGTATATATTTAAGCATCTTGAGCTCATCACCATGACTTCATATGTTGGGGTTAAAATGCATATCAAATCACAGGCTGGATCTAAGACTCACAAATCAAACTCTAGATTAACATCTAAAGTCTGACGGCATACAAGCTCAGACCTGTAGGATTGGAGGGGGATCACTTTCCTTTGCTTCAGATTTGTTTCCACCTATCATGTACCTGGGGGCTGATCTGTAGGCTCTTGTTTCACGGAATGGTCTCGACTGCTGTCAACAACCTGACCTGGTTGACAGCAGGGTCGATCGGAAGGACTACGAAAACTCTGTCTTAAAGGTTACATGTCCGTAGATTATGATGTAACGGGTTTGATCTTTCAAAAGAGAAAATAAACAAATGATTCTTCAAAAAAGAAACAAACGATAATTTGACATAAAATGAAAAAAATGTCAAAACAAGTCGCAATAAATACGGCAACAGAAGCGCTCACAAAAAGAAAGATCACAATGCATGCATCTTGCCCCTGGTTTCAGGGGAATGAGTAATGCAGTGAAGTAAAACATTGAATATTTGCTATACAAATCATACAGTATACAGTCCCCAATAGCATTACTCAAGTAAAGTGTCAGAAAATTGAAAGTAATCCAGTCCTTCTCTGGCCCCTGAGCGCAACAGCAACACCACAGAGAGGATGAGTCCTCTCCTACTCTCCACTGAGCCCAGCCAGCTGTCCCTCCAGGTGTAGGACAGAGTGCTGCAGGCAGTCCCTCTGTGCCTGAAGCCATCAGGCTGCTGCACAACAACCCCAGCAACTTCAGCCCGAGACCTCTGCACGTCACAACCCATATAGGAACCTTTGGATGATATCTCATTCCAAACAAGGTTGTTGACATTGCCTGTGACTACTTCTGCTTTAGCTTTGCTTGCCGTTGTGTCTATGAGATCAAAATGGTTTCAGGCATGGGGATGTTTTTTTTAAAATGCAGCATCTGTTAGATGATAGCTCACATAATGGTGTCTGTTGTTGTAGCAGTATGGCTATAATGTGAGTTGTTTGCTCATTGTGACTCTCATTGTCTGGCCTGAAGTGCTGCCCTTTGACTGGCATTGAACACCAGGGAAAGAAAATAAACCAAAAGGGAATTTGTGGTTCTGTTTTTTTTTTTTACTTTACTATACTTTTTTGCTAACTGACTTAAGAATTTGTTCATTCAAGGTGCTTCCGTCAAAAAGGGCCTTAAAACATGTAAGCTAGGGTAAGGGGTTGACTTTAACATCAAAAAAGCTATCTTTTGAATTCTAATTGAATATGATTATAGAGTCAACTTACTTTGCTATTTTATTTTGTAAAATGCTTTCGAAAGGTCTCAAATACGGACATGTTTTGAACGAGGCCTCCCTAGCCACCTTAAGCCTGATGTAACAGTGATGAAAGGCAGGGCATTGCCAGAATGTCAGGGGCTTCTCTTGTGCTGTGGCTGGGTAATTCTGTGTCTGGCCCAATGCCTGTTCTATTCTAGTGCATATTACTTTAGGGGAATATGTTCTGCATCGGTGGAGACCTTACAAGAGGGTTTAACTTTGAAATAGAGAGCGGAAGAAGAAAAACGGGAGCCAAGATAGGGCAATCTGCACTGCTCGCATTGGCTTTCCTTCAGAGATTAACCATGCAGGTCAGGTGCAGTTAGAGGCTGGGGAAGAGGGGTATCAGGGCCCATTTCCATGGGGATAGGGCAGGGCCAGAGGTGCTTCAGGTGCTGTAACAAATAGGCAGGGTGTAGCCAGACAGAGCTAATGGTGGTTGTCATCACTGCAGTGGTGGGAGTTCTCTGACAAGGATCTGGTGAATTTGAGGATGAAACTAGAGAGACCGGTAGCAGGAATGGTCAAATAAATCCATGCATCGATCCTGCTGTTTGTTCTCTCACATAAAGGAGCTGCAAGAGATGGCTCCTAACTTGGGGCCTCGTGGCCAATCGATGGCCACTGTTCCTATTCTTCTTCTCCTCCTGACTACTGGGTGTTTTGTTGTTGTTGTTGTTTGGCTGGAGGACCAGGGGTGTCTCTTGGCAATGTATTGCTCATCGCCTGCCAATGTATCTCAGTTGTATTTCTTTATTGTTGTTGGAAGCAGCTGTGTGGTGAGGCAGTGGGTGGGCGGGCTGAGGGGATCAATACGGTTTAATTACAATGCAGCCACAGCTGCCTCTCACCTGTCTGTAAGGCCGACCCTTCAACAGACGCACGAGAGGGACATCCAGTGCAGATCAGACTCATTAGGTGGAAGAGAGAGAGAGAGGAGTTTTCTTTCTCATCCGTTGCAGAGTACTTGAACATTCATCAACATCATTCACCGATACAGCAATTACATACATGACTGTAAGTACATCTTGTGTGCATCAAGTGAGCCAGACATTTACACAGAAAGCAGTGGCTTATTATAGCAGGACTGGAAGGAAATAACGTCCATTGTTGATTTATTCATAAAGCCATATATTTGTTGTTATGAAAGTGTTCGCATTATTCTGAACGTTTTAATTGAAAAAAATACTGCGTTCAGCACATTTATCTAATCACAACTGCCTCTTGGTTTGTGAACAACTACTTATTTAAAGAAATGTCAAAATTAATAGAATCCACCCAGCACAAGCCCAGCAGCCCAGAATTAATGTTTATTTACCAATTTGAAAATCCATAGCAAAATTTTAACTAAAAGGTATTCTATGAGAGCTTTACACAGAGAGGAAAACAGCAGAAGAGGGCAAGATCTTGAAACTTTACCCCAAAGAAACTCTCCACTTTCCCTCCCTCCCCACGTTTGCCCACCATTGAAAAGTGTTGCACTCAAGCACCTGAGATAGACAGGCAAGATGAATTCCCTGAACCAATCAGGGAAGAGATGCTGTGATTTTTTTCAGAAATAAGCCATTTGTGCCTGGCCTTGTTTCCTAATGTGCACTGTGGCACACACTTGATGACCGTTCATTGGCCAGGAGTCCTTGTCGTTCAGAGCTCAACACTTTGACTAGGCTGTTCAACCTAAAACCTTCATGAGTTTGTGTCAGGCAACAGAGAGATACATACACCACCACACACACACACACACACACACACACACACACACACACACACACACACACACACACACACACACACACACACACACACACACACACACACACACACACACATGGTCTGCGGCAGCTGACACATGTCACGTGACATGTGGGGGCTTCCATGAAAATAAATGTTTGCCCTGGTAGTGATGCTCTCCAGCCCCAGAGCCTGGGAGGCGGCTTATGATTGGATTTCAGCTGTTGATTGATTGATGTGACGATGCTCATCCATCTCTTGTACCCCTTCACTTCGCTATCTCTCTGCACTTCACCTTTCCCTTTCTGATTCGCTTAGCCCGCTCTCTCACCCCTGAGCTAGGTTGTGCTTCCTAAAAAGCATGTGTGTGTGTGTGTGTGTGGGTGCATGGAATAAAACGCACACACACACAAACATATCTAGCAATAAATCCCATATAAATAATAGCAATTTTTATGTTGTGATGTGGGCCTCTGCAAATTTCGGCTGAGCCTTGTTATCCGTCAGGTCCCCAATTAGTACCCGGATAGTGTCATAGGACGCGTAATGTGGCAGTTTGTATTGTCTTACTTCTGAGATGTTAATGTCGGTGACAGTAGACAGTAGCATTGGAGTGTGTCTGTGTGTGGGTGTGTGTGTGTGTGTGTGTGTGTGTGTGTGTGTGTGTGTGTGTTTGTGTGTCTGTGTGTGTGTGTGTGTGTGTGTGTGTGTGTGTGTGTGTGTGTGTGTGTGTGTGTGTGTGTCTGTCGGTGTACACATGTGCGTGTTTGACTGACTGACGGAGCTCTTGAATGTTTCCGCATGGCAAAAGGCCATTATGTCCATTGTACAAAAATTGTAATTTGCAAGTCCACTTAAAAATGGCACCATAAGCACAATTTAAAAAACAGAAACTAATAACATTGTGTCCAGAGCTAGTGATAAGTCAAGCAATCTATTTTCTATGAATAAAAACCAGGACAAGAATTTTAAGTGGTTCTTTTCCGAACCTATTAAAGTCTACGGTTCACCAATTGATTGTTCATTCTGTACACTTGAAAAAATTGTGTTCCATTCTTTGCAGGTATTATATTTTGAGTTTCCGTGTAATGTTGAATGTATTCTAATGATTGAATCATACATACACATTTGTGTGATTATGTGCATGCATATAGTAATACACAGAATGAACAATCAATTACATATGTATACAAATTTTGGTAAGGTCCCTCCAAAAAGATTGGTTGATTTGTTTCTGCGTACATTAAGGCTTGCCTAGTCCACTGTAGCCGGAAGAGGACCCTAACCATGTGGCATTAATTAGTGTCCGATAGCTCATTCAGTAGCATGATACCATCTGTCCGATTGCTCAGTAAGTAGGTACGGGACTCCCATTTCATGCTGCTGGCCATGGTGGGCAAGCGTCAATTAATTCCCAAATAATGGCTTTTAAGTCTCAAATCTCCTTCCTGACACTTGTGAAGCAGTTGCCCTGAAGGCATTGGGTTGGTGTGTTCTTCCAAACTGTGAGTGCCTGGCTCCTAGTTCAGTGCAGAGCGGGACTGGAGATGATTGATGCAGGGCTGCCGGTGTGGGCCTAGGGTGTGACCGGTGACTAGAGGGCAAAAGACACAATGGCAGAGGTCCTAATTGGCCCTCTTTTCTTGTTACTGTTCTCTCCCTTTTGGTTTGATCAATGGTTTGAAACCATGGCAAAGTCACAGAGCATGTTCAAACTGCATTGGCCGGTATATCAATGCCGATGAAAGGGGCCATAGATGTGTCCTGAATCCTGATAAATGAGTGGTGGAGGTCCCCTTGACCACTCATGACATGGTGGTGTCTACCCAAGTTAGAATAAAGGTATGAGTTATTCACTGCATTTCATTTTTAAACTGCTGCAGAAATAGCTCTTTATTTCCCAGACTTTCCCCCCTCTATCATTTGCAGATCATACTCAAAATGGATTCCTGATTTCCTCATGCAGCAGATACATTTGATGTCATGGTCTCTTACTTTTTTCTGTATCTAACTGGTATGATGTTTGCCTTTGTTAGGCTCTTTGCAGCCAGGTACTACACAGCTACTTTTGTGTCATTCTAACCTTCTTTTTCATGAACCGAGGAAGACCTTTCAGCGTCTACAGTCAAATGAATGTGTTTTTATTTTGTGACAATGCCAAAGGTGAAAATACATTACAATGCTAATAGGCATAATAGGCTGGGAGTTCCTGTGTGGCAGCCGCATCGCCTGCAGGGTCTTATCAGCATACTGCAGGAGTGATGCAGATATAAGCTTGGCAGTTCAAAGCTACAAGGGAGTGCGTGGGGGGCTACCATGGGGACCAAACCACCTGGCGGAGCAGAGCGTGTACCGCACATCTAATCAGACACGCTAGCATCATCATTAGCACATGAAAAACTGGGCAAGTCTTCCTCCAGTAGTGGTTCATGCACGTGCCCACACTCACGTGTGTGTGTGTCTGCGTCTGTGTGTGTGTAAGTGTGTGCGTGTGTGTTAGTGCGTGCGTGTGTGTTTCCTTTCATATTGGACAGATAGATCATATCCATCTATCAAGAGATCAAATCTGCTGTTTTTCATGCTAAATTCTGTTATTAACGTTTGGCTTACCATTTTGAGCTCCTGGTGAAATGTTCCATGGCCCTTCGTCACGTCTGGCCCTCTCCATTATTCATAAGAGGACAGGTGGCAACACCTTTCTACCCATGCTTGACATGGCCTTGCATTACAATTTTAGGACTCCATTTTGTCTTGGCCCAATGACAGACTGCCGGCTGCAGGCAAATCCGACACACGCGTTACACAGGTTGTCCCAATCCCACAGTGGGCCAGGCTCTGTTAAACACAGAGCCATCTTTTTGCTATGTTGGACACAGTAGGCCATGCTGTTCCGATCTTCAGTGAGAGCCCAGGTGGGCAAAGGACACAACCCCATTACGTAGCAGAAGATGTCTCTTGTCAAAAGCTACACAGCTACAAGTGATGGATACCCGTGCCAATGTCTGGAGTTAGAGTGCTTGAATAAGAAGAGTGAATACTTTGGGAAATATTTTTATATTCAACACATTATACAGCATAATTCAGTGCAATTATGGAACCAAAGATTCTCACAGGGTTTTCTGATTCTCTGAATCAAGGATGGCCTGTTTCAGAGATTCTTTGGATTGTATAACCTTAGTCTAACCCTTTCCAAAAGTGTTTGAGTTACTGGCATGAAGTGAAGCTACTCAAAGAAAACCTAAAAACACCATAATAATAACTGGGAGTGGGTCCTTGAACATTTTTGGACCTGAGGTACAATTTAGAGTGAAGCATAATTCAATTCGATTTCCTTAGATTTTATTTGATATACAAAGAACGAAAAAAGATGTGGTTATAACAGTATTTTAGAAAAATAACTGTCCCCTTTCACACGCTCAGCTGCAGAAACACTGATGTTGTGTTTTAATACCCCTTTATCACAATGGCAGTCTATTATGGCTTCACATCCCCACTCTTCAAATCTTTGATGACGCCTCCTAGGGCAAACACCAAAAACTGTCTAGAAAGAGCTCTACAAGCAATTAGGAAAATAATGGAAACTTGAGAAGAGATCCATACAACTGATAATACCAATCAGGACGGTTTCTGTGGATGTGTGACCAATCAATATATATAAACCAAGAAAGCACTGGCCTATAATGAAAGTGAAGATTGTAAACTTAAATTTAAAAAAAAGATTCAAAACAAGGCTCAAAATCCACAGTGAAAGGCAACCAAAGTCACATGTCACACAGATCACACACATTAGATAAGTGCCATGAATGCTCGGTGCCGGTCCAACCAACCTGCCATCCCAGCTCTTGCCTTCTGTCGTGCTTGCGCAGAACACTTGAGATGCTAGTCCCTATGTGTTTCCCATTAGCTAGCTTTTTTAAGCCAGCGCTCATTAGCATGGCTCTCATACTGCTGACTGTTGGATTTTATTCTGCATGACCTGCTCCAGTCCATCCACATTATAGTCGCACCAGCCTATACGCAGCCTTGACCAAGGGAAAGCAGAAAGAGTAGAGGACAAGAGCAGAAACAAGAAAGTGCTGACGTAACAGCTGCAGAACAGATGTGTGGAAGAACAGTGTCTGAGTTGAGTAGGACGGCAGCAGCAGCAGCAGATGCACACTGAGAAGCAACCCAGGGAGGATAGTTTCCCCTGACGGACTGGACCGAGTTTGGGGGGCATGGAAAACATTGCGCTTGTCACCACGCATTGCCGATAAGGGGGATTCACAGGAGAGAGGGCTGCAATTAGCCACAGTGATGACAAGAAAAAGGGCAAAGCTGTACGCGCCTCACAGACGGCTTCTTTGATAACCTCGCTGTCATGCAAACCGCTGTCACCGAAGCGCAGAATCAGTGGCCGACGGTTGGAACTTCACAGTCAGCGGGAAAAAGTCAGCCACGGGCGCTGTGAACCAGCTTTTCCTCTCAACCACATTCTGTTTGATTTTAATGACAAGTTGCAGAGAAATATATCAACCTTTATTTTCAGCTGAAAACTGAAACACCCTCTCTTGTCAAGGAATGGACAAACAGAGTAGAATCAACCTAAATGAGCTGCAAGCCTATACCCCAAGGTACCACGGTTTCTGTTCACGCAACAGAACGCTATCAGTGAAATGCAGATGTAGGTATAGCCTCTGGACCTCAGGGCTCGGCAAAAAATGCTGCGTCGCCGTCAGCACTTATGCAACGCTCCACAGGGAGGGTCACAAACTGTTTCATCGTAGTTCAAAAACAATCAAGTTGCAAAGGTTGAAGTCATCATTTTTTAGTGAAAGCGGTGAGTTGACTCTAGTGATTGACATTGAAAATTGTAATTTTTTTTACTTTGGACCAAGCCATCAGACCCATTGCGTACAGTGAGCACATACCATAGGTTATTACGACAGTGTTTTTCAGCCAAATTAAAAAGTTTTATGGAGTGCTCATTAGTTGCAGTGCTCAATGTCTCTGGTGGTGCTGAGGTGTACCAAGGCCATCTACAATTATCGAATGTGAGTGACATGACTAACAACAGCAACTTGGTCTGACTCAACACTTTTTTTGCTGAATAGAAGCATGTTCCAGGGGCATAGCAAAGCAACCGTTTTAGTATTTGGAGGCATTATCACAAAAATAACTAAACCTCTTCGAACTTAACTGTATTTGCAATTTACTACAATGCATCATGCTAGCTTCAAAAGAGGATGAAATTGGTTTGTAAAAATTGCAACAAAGAAAACAATGAGTTAAGTCATTCTATTTTTTTTTATTCTATTTTTAAGACAGCTATAATCTTTTAAGTACCAAAAAAGGAAACATGTCCCTAGAATCCCTCAGCTCATTTATTTAAAAATTTTAGAAAAATAAATATTTTTGTTCGATAATTGTGTACATGCTAGACAATTGGTCCAAAAGATCAAACCCTGAGAAGGCCTTCCAAAATAATCTAAAATAACCATGTTTGTGCGACAGGGGAAGGCAATCATTTTTGAGAAATACAACGCCCAACTAATCAGACAAAAGGGAAGAAAATATGGTCTCAGATCCTAACTCATCAAGTGCCCTGGATGAAGCTTCTAGGCAATTATTTCAAATTTGGAAAAAAAAAAGTATTAAATTGAGGGTAAGGTCCAAAAGTTAACACAATGGAGTAATCAAATACTAAGAGAAAATGATTTCAAAGGTCCTTCCTCTTTCCCTTTACACAATACAATTATCTACAGCTGCTTTGAATTACTCCCGTAAGGGGAGTTATATTAGACATGAATGAAAACAAGACAATACACCAGACCAAATACAGGGCTTGATGTCACACCTGGATTGATTTTGGGTGATTTATTTTTGTTAATATGCCGTTTGGTGGCAAATTGTAAATTAAATACCTTCACACACAAATCATAACATATCGATATTGCATGCATTAGCACAGTCTTGTGGAATACTTTCTTCTGATATGTAAATAATGTTCCAAGGCCGTGCAATCTTTTTTGACAATGGGACACATCTGCCTTTTAACAGTTTTAAATCAGTGCACCAACATGAAACACAACGGTCAATAAAAAAACTATCAACCAAATGTTACCTTGACAACGCATAAAAAATCTGGTCGAAGCAACACAGAAAAATATTTAATATCAACTGATTAAGACAATAAAACACCAATAGCATTATAGCTCAAAGTGACATATCTAATGGTAGACCACTGCTGTCCCGTTATTTGAAAATATTGTACTTGGTGGTAAGAAACCTCTGCTTCTCCCCAGCCGTATCACCAACCCCTTCTTATATTATTTTCCAGTAATGGAACTCTGTGTTGTGGTTTGATCCTTACTTAATTGTGTCATGTTCTTCTGATTTTTTCCTTTGTGTTAACAGGGTTAAGCCGACCCTATTGCACATCAATATGACTGCCATTCCTTACATGGAGCGATCCATAGTGAGAGGGAACAATAATGAACAAAATAAAATCTGGCAACACAGAACCGCATCTGTGGTGTCACAGGTGTTATAGATCAAGCAATCAGCCATTAAAGGTCAAACGCACCATCAGCTGATGGTGCTGTTTACCATTTGGAGTAGGGATGCAAACAATTAATCGATTATCGATTAATTGTCGATAAGAGATTACTCGATTAAAATAAATTACTTGCAATTAATCGCGTTTTTAACCTGTAATTCCCCACCCGTCGACGTGGGGGCGCGCTTGACGCCAGACGTACTTGAAGCACACGCGGGAACACAAGCGGGAACACAAGCGAAGCAGGACAAGACAAATGAAAAGCGGGACCTGAATCCGAATACTCATACTTGACTACTATATAGTATGCATTTTGTAGTACGCCAAAAATATAGCGCGTCCGAATGCTCAGTACGCATTGTGTAGTACGGAAGACGTTTCCGAATGCGTACTACCGCCAAAGTAAACCACGGAGTTCACTACGCTATCCCACAATGCAACCGGAGTCTGGTAACGAACAAAGAAGAGATGGCTGACCCGACACCACCAGAAAGACGTTGTAGAAAGCGGCGAAAAAAAGAGACATTAAAAAGAGTAAAATAGTAAAGTAAGTAATTAAGTAAAAAGAGACATTTTTAATTTAATAGCAACGCTGACAAAACGGAAAACGGGTAACTTATCAAGGTAATTTTGCCGGCATCTGAGGGGAGATACGTCATCTCCAAACATCCGGTGGAGTTTCGGCGATGTTCGGAAGTGTTCGGAGGCGTTCTACGCATAGCTGTAGACCAGGGATGCCAGGGTGAAATTGGTCAGGGGGCCAGATTTTTTTGAAGTGAGATCTCAGGGGGCCGGATTACACTATCGGACTGAAAAGGCCTGAAAAGGCCAAAGACTGACTCAACACATGGATAGGTAGGCTATTTTAAATTATGCTTGAAGGCCTACCGATCGAAAATAAATTGCATTGGCCCCAAAATAGCCTCACAATGAGGCCTACAATTACATAGCCTAAAGCAGGCCTATGTAATAGTAGCCTACATTTATAAATGATAAATAACACCACTGTAAACTGTTAATAAATTGTATTTTATTTATTGAAGGCTTGCATAGGTGAACTAGGCGATCGCCTAGGGCGGCAAATGCGTTGGGGGCGGCAAAAGTGTTGGGGGCGCCCCCTGGTGGCGGCCTTAATAAATTAATCAATTTTAATGAAACAAGCGTGTTTTCTAAACACGTTTCGAAATGGAATGGAGAATGGGGGATGAAAAGTTATTGAATCGTAACAGACCATCAGCAGTAACATACCAACTGACGGATTCCCAAAAAAAAAAAAAAGTATTTAATTTTTTTTTTTTTTTATAAAAATTAAAAAAATACATATATTCCCCCCCTTATCACCCGCGGGCCGGATGTGACATACAGTCGGGCCGGATACGGCCCGCGGGCCGTCACCCTGGCATCCCTGCTGTAGACCGTACTACACTGTCAAGTGTAGTACCGTCAAGTAGTAGACACTGAACAGAAATAGTATGTACTAAGTATTCGGATTCAGCGATGAAGAGGGCAAAACGGAGTGCAGTATGGAGCCACTTTAAGTTGGTTAATGACGACAAAGACGCCAAATGCACAATATGTGGAAGTATTTTAAAGTACAACAACTAAACGACTTTGTTGAATTACCACCTAAATGTGTCACATTCAGAAGGAAATTCAGCTTCTCCGAAGAATTGCCGCTTATCAATTAATCGATCATCGATCGATAAGATGAAACAACTATAGATTAATGAATTACTCGATAATTTGCATCCCTTATTTGGAGTAAGCCGAAATAATGGCATTCTGGGGAAAATCCAACAAGCTTAGAGGGACACCACTTCTTGAGAAGGCGTGACATGAGGGAAACGGAGGTGGTACTGTAATTGCCGGTTTCACTCGAGTGATTATGTGATTTGAGACAGGGGCTTATCTTGAAGGCAATAAATGGTGATGTGTATCAGGAGTCTGACCGCGCACAGTGTGTCGCTCAGGCGAAAAGCATATTTTTAGACGACAAATGACACCGCCGGCTGCGTTGATAAAGAACAGCAAGGAAGCGTTCATGGGATAATTTCTGTTTATGCTGGCATTGTTGTAAAGATGGCTTGTTTAGCCTTTCAGTTTGAGCATCCCTTATCTTGTTTGTGATCGTGAATCCGGCACTCCAAGAGAAATAGATCCACTGCCGTAGCACTGTACAGGAAATGGAGTCTGGCAGCACTGAGCATTTGCGGTGTCAATGCAGACATGAGACGCAAGAAAGATTCAGTCACACATCTCTCTCTCTCTCTCTCTCTCTCTCTCTCTCTCTCTCTCTCTCTCTCTCTCTCTCTCTCTCTCTCTCTCTCTCTCTCTCTCACACTAAGCACCAAGCACTACAGTTGGGACATTTGAATATGTGTGAGGACAGTGTATCTATGGTGGTGATGTGGTTCTGTCACCAGTGTTTCAGCAGTGTCCTAAAGCGCCACAGTGCTTTCAAAAACAGTACACGAAAAATAATGCACATCTAAATTTGGCCAGAATTTTATATTAACAGATTGTAATAAAAATAAGATCTAAGGACCACATGTAACTCTTCCACAGTGTCCATCTGAACTGGTCATTCAAACCTCTACCATCACCGCTACAATTGGTGGTTGCTATGACAATGGGAAGGAAATGGTTATAGTAATAATGTCTCCCTCAACATTTAGGATTAAGCTGGCAACCCTGCTATACCTCCTGAGCTGCAGACCAGGCAACATAGAAAGTCGAATAGCGGCAGATATCAGATTATTAAGCAGCGTTCTCTTAATAATATAATGTTGGGGAGAGTTAGGTGTGAAATTGCTTGAAGAAGCAAATTACATGGCTCAGGAAAACTTTAAAATGAAACAATTGATCAATGGCATGAAACAATATTATTTGAATCCACTAGTTATTTTCTACGCAGCGATACAGGTCTGCTATGTTGACAATGTACGGTTGTTCCACTTCAACCACATGTATCGACAGCGAACTCAGGGTGATGGTGAAGCAGACAGACTGAGACACCTGGGCTATTTTTGCACTGCTGGAACCTTTGATAGCTGCCTTGTGCAGCCGTAGCCAATTTGTCTACAACGTGGAAATGCAAAATTGAATGCTGTCAGCAGGATGCATTATGTTGAATTTAAACGAGTTTCACGATACATAATGACATAAAGGATTTTTTCAAAGTAATCAAAATCATATTTGCAAAGATATCTAATTGAATCCATTTCCTTTGTTTCCGAAGCCCATATTGTTTGTGATGAGTGATTGCCAAATTGTTGGACTCCTGTAACGATGTCAACAATACAGATTAATTTCCAATTGCCAAAGCCCTGCCAACAGCCTCTCAACACAACTTCTCTCATCAGCCGCCTCAATGTTAACACAGGATTGAGGAGAGGGGCTATGCCACCACTCCTGGTGAACGCCCCTGGCCACCAGGGCTTCAGGCTCTGTCCGGCTGCATGAGCGTGAGAGGGATTTCAATGAATGCAGGGTAGTGCCTTCCCCCACCTTGGCCTTTCTGCTGTGTAGATGTTACATAAATGGCGGCACAAGCATAAAGGGCATTGTTATGGAGCCAGCTTTGTGATGGAAAGGGATGGAAAATAGGTTAAAGTCCACAGAAGCAAATAGTGGGGACATTTGCTCTGCCTCATCCTTTATTTTCAATTGGGAGGGTATATTCTGAATGTTCAAAATATGTTTTCCATTAAGTAAAAAAAGGATCTAATAACATTGGCAAACATTGAATTAAAATAGCACATCTTTTTTTTCATTATTGCTTATTCGGTGGGGGAAATTAATATCAGATTCATTTTTTACATTTGTTCGTGATATTTCTGTGGGGGCCCTGACTGACAGATGCACTGAGACGTGTCTATGTGATAGCCCACGGCTACACAGTGTTCAAAGCACTGACAACGGAGTGGTTACGTTCCCTGAACCAAGTGCTGATTCCCCTAATGACTAGAACTTGAATTAGAAAGTATTGCAAATCTGATGATACCGTCACACTTTGTCCTCCTGAGAGACATATAGCTGTATACATATAACTGTGTCACTTTTCTACTGCAGCCGTTTATCCCATTAAAAGATATATGAACTATGAAGTTAGGGTTAGGGTTAAAATTAAAATTGCAGAAATGTAAAAGGTCATATGTATTGCCCTGCACTGCTGGTGTGTGTTTGTGTGTGTGTGTGTGTGTGTGTGTGTGTGTGTGTGTGTGTGTGTGTGTGTGTGTGTGTTTGTGTGTGTGTTTGTGTTTGTGTGTGTGTGTGTGTGTGTGTGTGTGTCTTTAAGAGAATAGCGAACCGGTGTGTGGTTAAAAGTAGTCCAATCGAGCGGGAAAATCGCCCAAGCTGGCAAAACTGCTGAACGTCCTTACGCTCCAGCGTCTAGTGGTGGATTTAATGATTTGTTTCCGTGACCCAGTTCGCATGATTCAGTTCGCCAAGAGGAGTCGATCGCGAGTCGTTCGTTCGTCCGTTCGTTCAGTCGAGTTTCCGGTAGCACTAACTCCACTGAGTCTGACCGACTGAACCGTGCAATGGCGTCCATTCCATGATGCGATTTACCGCTACCGGAAACCAGGCTGAACGAACAAACGATTTGCGAACGACTCCTCCTTTTTCAGTCGAGTTTCCGGTGAATCGATTCACCGGAAACTCGATGGAGGAGTCGTGCGCGAATCAGCCTAGTTTCCGGTAGGGGTGAATCGCATCATGGAATGCACGCCATTGCACAGTTCTTGGCTGAGTCAGTCAGACTCAGTGCTACCGGAAACTCGACTGAACTGGGAGGAGTCGTTCGCGAATCGTTTGTTCGTTCAGCCTGGCTTCCGGTAGCGGTAAATCGCATCATGGAATGCTGCCATTGCACGGTTCTCAGCTGAGTCAGTCAGACTCAGTGGAGTTAGTGCTACCGGAAACTCGTTCATTCACCATTCGATTCACCGGAAACTCGACTGAACGAGACGAACGAACGAACGAGAGAAACAAACCGATTCGGTTTGTTCGTCCTAAAGACTCGTTCATTCGACCGGTTCGTGAACGAACGAGCCAACACTACCAGCGTCAACGTAAATCAATGAGACCAGCTGAAAACGAAGCCGGTATGAAACTAATACTGTTATTCAGAATAAAGTTTAAATGATATCGAAATCCCGTTTGGATATTATTGAAGATACAAGTGTGTAGATTTGTTTGGTTCGAACGATGGTAAATGGTTGAAATTTGACCGAGTTACGATTTCTTAGGTAATTTAAGTGTCAGAATGGGCAGACGGCTTCAATGGGACCAACAGTAGAATATGACGGTTTGAAACTAAAACTGTGATTCTGAAGAAAGTTGAAATGATATCGAAATTCCGTTTCGATATTATTGAAGATACAAGTGTGTTGATTTGTTAAATGGTTTGAACGAAGATAAACGGTTGAAAATTGATTTAGTTACGTCTTAAACATTTGAGCGCTGCATGCAGCACTCACCTTTGTTATCCTACTAATCACTATCTCTATTAAGTTTTTTGGTGATTAAATAATTTGCGCAGCCGTGCAGACAATGAGACCAGACATGTGTCATACCCAATTTATGCGTTCTCGATCAGGATGCTAACCCCTACCTGCCCTCCTCTCTTCCCCCCAAATGACTGGTTGTTCTAGTGGTGCAGGCTTACAATACACCGATTTGAAGGCCGTTAACAGCAGGTACTCGGCTGAGCCACTCCAGCTTCCCAAGAGGCATTTTCTGCCAATCAGCCATCAGAGTAGGCTTTCATAATGCTGTGAAAATCGTGAAAATGCTGGAAAGCCATCACTTTACCGGGGACATCACTTTTGTTCAAATTACATTTTCTCCCCTCTTTGCGCAAGGGCTAAATTGTTTTTGAGGGAGAAGGAAATTTGGGGTTGATTGAGTTGTGGGTTGAGTTTTTTTTTCTTTATACACTCATTTTATTTGATATTTCAAATTTGAGCAAACTAAGTGATGGATGCATTGGAAATTGTAAGTGGTGCATGTTTAAATGAATACTGTCTATAGGATATCAGGCATCGAATTAGTGTATCTTGGACATAGACTTGGTGGCATGAGGTAGATCGGCCCGGTCACAGTGTTCGATTTCCCGTTTTGATAGATGGGCCTGAAATTGACCTGGAAAAGGGAAGTGGTGCAAAAGCTTTGGCTTTGGAAATGGCTTGTCCCCTAGGGGACGCGCTATGGGCCTGAAGTGTTCATGATGTATAATTAGGGCTCCAATATCATTACTGTGGCACCAACTTGTGCCACTCCATCTTCTTGACGCAGTCTCACAGAGGTATTGCAGAGGTTGTCGTCACTACACAGGGGTTTGCATCATTGGTATATATAAATATTCCTCCTACACCACTTCATGTTTTGGCCGGCGAAGCCTAACAACACTGCACATAAATCACTAGGTTCTCACAAGGTAATGTTGCCAAATTTGCCGGTGGAGATTAAGGTTATGGGTTTAGGGGACACAGTGTGCTCTACCTAGGGAGCTACAGATATCAGGGTAAAACTAAAGGACATTATGGCGTGTTACACCACCTGGCTCTCACCATGTTCAGCAAAAATGCTTCAGGAGAGAATGGAGCCCTTCAAGATGCCCTTCAATAGTAAAGTTGTTTGTTTTACCCTTGGCCTGCTAGTCCATACTGGATTGTTTACTGATGATGGTGCTGCTTTTTAGTCCTTCACATTCACACTGGGTTTCAATTGGAGGAAGTGATTTGTGTTCACAAGATTTATACAGTGAATAATTGCCTATGCAACCGTTTATTGATCCTGTTTCACTTGTCAGTGGATCTGTCCATGGTGCTGAAAGAATACTCAAAGTCACACTGTGTAAGATTGAGCCCGTCCAAATTATTAGACTTGAGATATTCAGAATAAAATAACTCAATCACAGTCTTCAGTCCTATCCAACTGGCTCTGCAACTGTGTGACACAGATTAGCATAGCTCGGCTGGATTGGTGGCATGAGTAGGAAGGGTTTTGGGATTGTCGATGATTCCTGTAAACAAAGAGCGAGGTAGGGCAGCATTTATTTTCCATGTCCCTTGCCATTTTAAGCTACAAGCTAGTTGAAGCATAACAGATTGGAACATTTAATAAAGTATAGAGATAAGAGGAACAATTAGTTTGTGTTTTGAGCTCTTCATATCTAGATGCATTTCTTTTAATCAATATACTATGTTTGTGCTTCTGCCCATTTAAAAAGGTAAAAATACCTTTTTAATAAATTAATGCTAGCTGGTATATGCTGAAAGACTAACATAGCTAGCACACATTATAGCCCTCCAAGAAAAACACCTGCCGCTATACCTCATAGAAATAGTCAACCTTTAAAAGCAATGGCTGAGATCCTCTAATGAGGCTGCTGTGTGTGTGTGTGTGTGTGTGTGTGTGTGTGTGTGTGTGTGTGTGTGTGTGTGTGTGCGTGTGTGTGTGTGTGTGTGTGTGTGTGTGTGTGTGTGTGTGTGTGTGTGTGTGTGTGTATGTGTGTGTGTGTGTGTGTGTGTGTGAGAGAGAGAGAGAGAAACCCCCGTCTCCAGAAGGGTTGCACTAAGATATGCACTGTGTTGCCTTATTGAACTGAAGTACTGGGGGGGCACCACCAGTGTCTCCCTCATCCTCAATCAATAAGTCATGCAGCGACCCAAGAACTCATGCTTGCACACTCACACACACACACACACACACACACACACACACACACACACACACACACACACACACACACACACACACACACACACGTGCCTCCCTTTCCTCTACCTCCACAAAATGAATAATGATTGCTTACTTTTAGTACTTTTGTGTAAAACTTTACTGGTGTTGAAGAAACACTTATTTCTGCATTTACAAAACCTGCTTCTTTCCAATCCAATATATAGACGACACAAGTCTCTTACAGCCCATAAACAATGTCACGAGACACTCTGAAAGCGTACTTTTATGAAATGTTTTCACACATTGAGCTTGGACAATCTCCCGGACAGCTTGGACAAAGCTCACTGAAAAATGCTGAAGTTTCACCAAATACTGTATCCCGCTAGCAATGCTTATCGCCTCGTCCTTGAAGGCCTTAACAGATGCAGACCCCAGGGTCGACGAGTCCCCTGGCCTCACTAAGTTCACTGTTTAAGGAAACATTTGATGTAAACCGGTATGGCCCTTGAAAGGGCTTTTCATGACAGAGTCTGAGCCACATTCAGATGATAAAAATGGGAAAATGCCATCTTGCTCTCTCTCTCTTCCTCTTCCTCTCTCTCTCTCCCTTTCCCTTTTTTCCTTTGCCTTTATTCCTCACCCGTTTCGTTTTTTTTCTCACTTTGACACATCTCGGGGGCCATTATGTTCTTATATGGTCGGCGAACATTTTAAGGGTCTTTGAAAGTAAGATTAAAGAAATGCTGTGACATTTCTGCGACTAGTTCTGTGAGTAAGAAGTCTTGCTCAATCTCTGCTACTGTCTAGAGAGGGTTGGAAACTTCCACATAGATCAACAGTACTGTTGAGCACTCTTAAGTCAAGCAATGCAATGAATTGAATGTGAATGCATTTGAGTTATCTGAAAAGATTGTCAGGTTGATATGCAGTAGATGTCTCATATTTTACCATCAAAGCCATTAGCTGAAAATAAGCCTTGTGATAAACAAATTGTTGTTCCCAATGTTGATTGGAAGATTCACTATCACACGGTTAAGACAAACTAATATCGGGAGCACTAAAATCCTCCGTCATCCAATCTTTAATTACACAAAACCAAAAATCCTCTTCATCATCGCATCCGATTAGGTGCAATTATGCAAATCACCTCACCACATAATCACACTATATCACAATTCAGAGCAAGAAAACAGACGATAGCAAGCGTAGAAATTGGAGTTCTACGCACTTTACTCTTCTCCTTTTCTCTGCGGGCGTCTCCCTTGGCGTGGCACTTGCCACTCTCATTGAATTATTCACATTGAGTAGAGCAGAGTTATCAGAGGAGGTCGGGAGGAACAGACATTGACACCAGACGGTGCGGGTGAGTGTGGGCTGGCAGAGCTAAGCTCAGTCTGGGTGGCCACAGTGGAGCTACAGACCGCTGTCAATTATGTAAGGCTGAATATATGTTCATCCCTGCAATCACAGGCTTTATTCACAACGACGATGTCAAAATCCTTTTTGTTTTGTTAGTGTGTCTCAATAGATGTCACATACAATAATCATAACACTGAAATATGGAATGCGCTGAATGTAAATGTTAATACTATGTGTAGATATTTGTCTTCACTAAATGTTTTATAGGATTCTCCCAGAGGAAATTGGGCTGGGCCTGATCTTTTGTAATTGATAGAATAATGGCTACAAAAGTACAGAAGAGGACACAAACATAACAACAAGGAGGAGCATTTTTTTGGTGCGTGTGTGTTTGTATTTCTCTCCCTGTGTGTTTGCTCTATCATGTGTTGGTTCAATGTATGCTGATTCGGATGGATAAGAAGAATCTTCCTGGCTGAAGGTCACGGTGGAGCCACGATCCATGCCGGCAGAGGTCTTCATATCTGCGCTGCTGAGAATGCACAATGTTTTGCCAACTCGGACAAAGATTCCCAGAGGGCAGCAGTTTACTGCCATGGATGCATGCAGTGGTATTCTCTGCAAGCGTGTGGGGGTGTCCATCCATGTGGTGTGTGTTTGTGTGTGAGTTTTTTTATCTGTGCGTGTGTGTGTATTCGTGCTTGTAGTTGTGGGTCAGTGTTTGAGTGTGCGTTTGTGTATGTATTTGCATCTTTGTGTGTGTTTGTGCATGCACATGCATGCTTGCATGTGTGTGTCTGTGTACGTGTTTGTGTGTTAGTTCATACTTTCGTGTTGTGTGTATGTGTGTATCTGTGTGCGTGTGTGTACGTGCTTGCATGTGTGTTTGTGTGTATGTGTTTGTGTGCTGGTGCATGCTTTTGTGTGTATGAATGTTATTTATGTGTGTGTGTGTGTGTGTGTGTGTGTGTGTGAGTAAATATGAGCTTGTGTGTGTGAGTGCACATCGAATGTGTACTTGTGGTGCTTGCATGTGTGTGGGTATTTGTATTCATGACTGTGTTGCCTCTCTCTGCTACATGCTTGTCTGTGCAGTTGGATGGTTTACGTACTTGCCTCACTGCGAGCGGTTTGTGCACGCGCGCGCGCGTGTGTGTGTTTTTGCGTACATTTGCGTGATGTTGTGTGTGAGCCTCATAACGCAATTCATCCCACACCAACGCCACGAGAGCGGTTGCCACCCTCCCACACACACCCAACAGACTGCTGCTCTGCACATACCTCCCGTTCCACAGGCTGTGTGATCCCACCTGTTCTTAATTTCCACCCCGCGCCCACGCACACCATCGCCATTCACATTGTCTTGTAGACGGCCAGTAAAGTGCTCGTCTCACGTATGTAGATTTTTTTTGTTGTTCTCTTCCACCCACATCTATTCACACAATGTTCTATTTGGAAGAGGTCAAACCCCATGACTCCTCGGTTGTTTTTGATCCATCCTTTCCCACTTTAGATTCATTGCATCGCTCACTTTTGAAAAAAGGAAACTTCTATCACAGGAGAGGGTAAAATGGTATATTCATAGTTGTAAACGGCAATGCATGTAGGAATTCAATCATGAATGATGAGACAAAAGTCAAACCACTAGACTTATGGGCTTCATCTAGATTAGATTAGATTTCTTTATTGTCCTTGTTCAACAGAGTTAATCAACGAAATTAAGTTTAGAGCATCACCACTGGCATAGTATATAAATATAAATATATTAATAAATAAATAAATAACAATAATACCATGAATGAGAATGCAGCAAGTCCAGGCTATTGGTCAGTCTGCTGGACCTGGAGCGGATGGAACGGTATCTCCGTCCAGAGGGCAGTCGCTGGAAGAGATGGTGCGCTGGGTGGACCTGGTCCTTTAGGATGTTGTTCACCCGGCGTAGGCAGTGGGAGGTGAAGACTGTGGAGATCTCTGGGAGGCTCTTCCCAATGATCCTCCCCGCAGCCTTGACCACTCTGTGGAGGGCCTCCTTTTCGGCCCTGGTGCAGCTGGAGAACCACACCAGTAGTCCGTAGGTGGGTACGCTCTCTACTGCGCAGTGATAGAAGTTGACCATCAGTCCCTGTGGAAGTTTTGCCCTTTTTAGTTTCCGAAGGTAGAAGAGGCGTTGTTGTGCCTTACCCACGGCAGAGGTGATGTTGGTCCTCCAGGACAGATCGTCGGCCACAGTCACGCCCAGAAACTTGAAGTTGGACACCCTCTCTACCTCCTCCCCTCCGATTAGGAGTGGAGAGTGGCTGAGGTGTCTGGCCCTGTGGAAATCGATGATCACTTCCTTGGTCTTGGTGGTGTTGAGAACCAGGTTGTGATCACCGCACCACTCTACCCTCTATCTGTGGTCATTGTCAAAAGCAAACCTCTGCTGTTCCATACTAATATTTGATGATCTTACATGAGGATGCCTGTTAACCTTGCTGGATATCCCGTAACGAGGGAGTGGGGAGCCCTTGAACTGAAGCCTCCACAGCCTTCATATCGTGCCAAAAGCATTTCCACACCTTCTTTATGTCTGGCATTAAATGGCCCAGGTAAGTCTAAAATATTTTTTACACAGAAACCAATTTGAAAAAAAGTATTATCTTCTTATATTGCAAAACAGTGCCAAAAACAGACCATAAGCAAGAAGGTGTTTGATGCATTTAAAGAACACACATAAATAGACTCCAAGACACAGTGACTGTATCTATAAGAATATATATTTCTACACAAATTCATACACATAGGCCCGCTGTCCAGTGAGAAGAGATTACTTTGCGCTGGGTGAGTTTACTTTAGGGCGACATGTGTGCTGCATGAAACACGCACCACTTATGTTTAGACGTGCAGATTCAGCATGCTAATGTATGGGTAAGAGAACAAATGTTAAAATGAAGACAGGGCTATCAGTAACTCAAACTAAATAACAAAGGAGAGCTCAAACCAACACGACAACAGCATCAGAGTCAGACGCTGCATCAGATCCTCTATGAACTCCTTACAGTGTGAGCTGTATTTTGGTCTGACCTTAGTAAGAGTTATCTACCTGCAAGCCAAATGTATGCATGTTTTTGGAAATACTACACTGTTATAGTAATTCACCTGATTGCCGTAATTAATGACGACATGGTACAAACCCACAAAGACATTCTTAGGGCCCTGTCTTGCATCCGCCGCAATTGACTTTCTACACTGACGCATGTGTCGTTGCTAGTTTGCAACTGGCGCAGAGCATTCTTTTCCCTCCTCCACCACGCGTCGGTAAATTAGGGAATGATCTTGCGCCCCAAGGGGCAGTTCGGCAAAAGGAGGAGGCGTGTTCTGGCGCAAACGTTCCCTGGTGCTATTTTGCAGTTTCAGATAACAATTATGCCACAAACCAGGAAATACCTGCTTTAAAGTCAGATGCTATTTTAAGGGCGCATGCATAATATTGCTTGTGCACCTCGCGCGCACACTTTGCTCCTCTGATCTATCTAGCCACACATTCTTGGTAAATTTGGGAAAGAACAGCTGATACAGAACTATTTTAGAAGCGCTTGCCATGTAGGTACGGCCTGAAATGCCGCGAGGCCAGGACCACAGCCAACAGCTCCCGTCGGGTCACGCAGTAATTGCGCTCCGCCCGACTGAGAGTTCGGCTGAAGTAGGCGACGGGACGTTCCCCCTCCCCCACCCCCCGGGAGAGGACCGCACCGACCCCCACGTTACTGGCATCGGTGTCGAGGACGAAAGGGCGACCAGCGTCGGGGTACGCCAGGACCGGGGCCTCGGTGAGCACTGCTTGGAGGCGGGCGAAGGCCGTGGCGCAGGCGTTGTCCCAGACGTACGGCCGGCCCGCCTTGGTTAAGCGGTGGAGGGGGCTGGCGACCGTAGCAAAGTCCTGGACGAACTGGCGGTAGTACCCCGCCAGGCCCAGAGTACTTTGCAGTTCACCGGTGTTGGTTGGTCGGCCAGTCCCGGACTGCAGCTGCCTTGGCCGGGTTAGTGGCTACGCCATGCTCGTTCACCACGTGCCCCAAGAACAGCGTTTCCCTGGCCAGCAGGGAACACTTGGCAGGGTTCAGCCGCAACCCGGCCCGGCGGATGGCCCCAAGAACCTCCCGCAGGTTCGCCAGAGCCCCCCCGAAATCGTGGGCGTGCACCAACAAATCGTCCAGGTACACGACACAACGACTCCGGGGGATGCTCGCCAGCACCCTCTCCATCATCCACTCGAACGTCGCCGGCGTGTTGCATAGTCCGAACGGCATGCCACAGCCCCTATCCAATGGTGAACGCAGTCTTAGGTCTGGCCTCGGGCGCCAACTCCACCTGCCAGTAGCCGCTACGCAGGTCCAGGGAGCTGAACCAGCTAGACCCCCTGATGTTATCCAGGGCGTCGTCGATCCGTGGAAGCGGTTACGAGTCCTTCCGAGTGACCTCGTTGAGGCGCCGGTAGTCCACGCAGAACCTCCAGCTACTGTCCTTCTTCTTCACTAGGACGGCCGGGGCCACCCATGGACTGGACGAGGGCTCAATCACTCCCCCGGCAGCCATCTCGCGGACCTTGTCCTCCGCCGCCTGGCGCTTGGCTAGTGCTAATCGGTGGGGCCGCAGGCGGATGGGCCGAGCAGAGCCGGGGGGAGCCCCCGTGCTCCCCCCGTCTGGACTGGAGCACCACCGTCTCCGTGCCGACGGTGATGGTTGCTCCAGCCATGTCCATCCTGGCACCCCAACGGTTCAGCAGATCCAGGCCGATGATGCACGAGTCCCGGATGTCGGCGAGCCAAAACTCATGCATCACCTCCCGGTCACCCAGCCGGACGGCCAGCCGCTTCCTTCCCCTCAACGGGCTCCTGTCCTGTAACGGTCGTCAGGCTGGTCGCCGTCCACCCCCCCGAGAGTGCGCCGGTGGTGCCCGGAAAAATGCCCGGACGCACCAGGGAGATGGTCGACCCAGTGTCCACCAGGGCCATGCAGGGTTGGCCGTCGATCCCGCAGCGGAGGTAAAGGCCCCTGGCGCGGGCCGGGCCGCCAACCAGAGCGCACCGACCGTGGAGAGGGGCAGGAATCCGGAGCGGCGTTCCCCTCACTGGGCCGCTCCGGCGCCGTTTTACGCCGGACGAGATGGTCTAGCCCGTGGTGCCGGTGCCGGGCAGTCATGGGCCAGATGGCCTGGCTCATCGCATCGGAAACAGCGCCGGTCAGCTCCGGACCTACGTCTGTCGTCGGGTGGTGGACGCTGTGGTGGACGCTGCCGGGGACGCTGGGGCGAGGTCCAGGCCTGGAAACACTCTTCCTCGTTGTCCTCGTCCCACTCGTAGTCTGCCTGCCGGACGTGAGGTCGGGGGGGGCACCGGACGGCTGTAGGTCGGACAGCTCCCGCTCCGCCCGTTCCACCAGCTCAAGAGCCACATTGAGGTTCGGGGGCCCGGCGAGGCGGACGTGCCGTCCCAGCCATGGCGGGGCAAGTCCTTGGAGGAACGATTGAAGGGCTAGTTCCTCCCTAGCCGCAGCAGGGAAGTCGGGGTAGCCCCGCTGGGCATACAGCAGTATGTCTGCTGCGTAGGCCCCCAAACGTTCCCCCTCCCGGCGGCGGCGGCTGGTCAGCAACTCCCGGCTGTGGCTCACGACCCTCCGCTGCCCGAAACGCCTCTCCAAGGCCAGGGTCAGGGCCTGGAGGTCCCGCTGGTCTGCTGGGGCTAGGTCCAGCAGATCCTGCAACGCCGTTCCCTCCAAAGCTAGGGCAAGCTGGGCGGCGGACTCGTCCATACCCCAGCCGTAGTATCGCGCGGCGATCCTCAACTGCGCCAGGTAAGGTTCCAGTGGCGTCGCTCCAGAAAACTTGGGCAGCCTGCGACCGACCACCGCCGATCCTGCGACACCGCCAACGGCCGCTGGTTGGCGGTATTGCGCCGCCGTCGCGCCGAGCCATTCCTCCGAGTCTTCCTCCTTTGGACGCGTCATGTCGGATGTGGGATAATTGTCTTTTTTCATTATCCCACTTCTGACACCAATGTAGCGCCAACCAGGAAGAACAGAGAGTCAGGCTTTTGGTCAAATAGTGGTTCTGTGCCTCATACACCGCTCGACTAAAGAAACCACCTCTTTATTAACTCACTGTAACGGGTTCAATGGAGCGCTGGACACAGGTTTTGCTTCTTCCACAAGGAAGTTATTTTATTGTCTTCCACAAACGTGTAAATCAAAGACAATTGGACAGAACGTAAATCATATTCTGCTGAACGCGATCTCTGTTGGCGATCGGCTCCTTTCTCCTCCCAATCCTTCCTGGATCCCCCACCTCACTACAAGACAAAAGCAGGCACATAAGTACAAACACTCCCTGATTGGCCTGAGTGCCGACACCTGCCCGCACTCAGGTCCAATCCCCCCAGCCACTCCGGTGCTCTCCCAACCTGCCCATACTCCCCCTGCAGGCCAGACGTCGCACGTCCCCCCACACACCCCCACCGCCCGACACAGGCCGGGGTCACATCCGGCCGCCAACTCACTCCCCCCCCCAGAGCAGGAGAGGAAGTCCGCCACGGCCATCTGCGCCCCAGGCCTGTGCACGACCTGAAAATTAAAGGGTTGCAACGCGAGGTACCACCGGGTGATCCTCGCGTTGACGTCCTTCATGCGGTGGAGCCACTGGAGGGGGGCGTGGTCGGAGTAGAGGGTGAACGCGCGCCCCAGCAGGTAGTAGCGGAGGGCGCCGACCGCCCACCGGATGGCGAGGCACTCCTTCTCCACCGTGCTGTACCGACCCTCCCGGTCTGATAATTTCCGGCTCAGGTACAGCACCGGGCGGTCAACCCCCTCCACCTGCTGGGTCAGGACCGCGCCCAACCCCCTATCCGACGCGTCCGTCTGCAGGGAAAAAGGGAGATCAAAGCTAGGAGCACACAGGACCGACTTTCCACAGAGGGCTGTTTTAATAGCCTCAAACGACACCTGACATGGCTCCGACCACTGGACTGTATCTGGGGCTCTCTTACGGGTGAGGTCGGTCAAGGGGCTGGCCAGGTCGGAGAAGTTCGGAACGAACTGCCGATAGTAGCCCGCCAGTCCCAGGAACCGCCTCACCTCCTTTTTGGCCCTGGGCCGAGGGGAGGCCGCGACCGCCGCCGTCTTACCGACCTGCGGCCGGACCTTCCCCCGCCCCAGGTGGAACCCCAGATATTGAATCTCCCTCTGCCCGATCACGCACTTCTTCGGGTTGGCCGTGAGCCCCGCCCGTCTCAGCGATTGAAGGACGGCCGCCACCTGCCGCACATGCTGCTCCCACGTTCCGCTATAGATAACGATGTCATCGATGTAGGCAGCAGCATACGTGGCGTGGGGCCGTAACACCCGGTCCATCAGCCGCTGAAACGTGGCCGGGGCCCCGAACAACCCGAACGGAAGCACCTTAAACTGGTAGAGACCGAGCGGAGTGGAGAAGGCTGTTTTTTCCCGGGCTGCTGGAGACAACGGAATCTGCCAGTAGCCCTTCGTGCAGTCCAGGGTCGTATAATATTTGGCCATGCCAAGCCGGTCCATTAGCTCGTCGATCCGAGGCATTGGGTAGGCATCGAACTTTGACACCGCATTCACCCTACGGTAGTCTACACAGAACCGGACAGACGCGTCCGGCTTCCCCACCAGCACGACGGGACTGCACCAGTCACTCTGAGACTCCTCGACAACGCCCAACTCCAACATGGTTGCCAATTCGCGCCGTACCACATCTTGTTTGTGGACGGGCAGCCTGTAGGGGCGTGTCCGCACCGTTAAACCTGGCTGCGTCTCGATGTTGTGAGTAATTAGAGGGGTGCGACCGGGCAGGGGCGAAAACACGTCGGCGAACCGGAGTTGTAGACCGGCAACGTCCCGTGCCTGACTCTCTACGAGACCCTCGCCCTGACCGACCGGGGGGTTGGGGCCTAGGCTAGGGACGTCCGGCCCAAACTCCTCCTTCTCCGGTAACATCGACGCAAACGCGACAGGGACCGCATCGTTCCACCTCTTTAGGAGGTTGATGTGGTAGACCTGCTTGCTTTCGCCCCTGTCCGTGCGCGCCACCTCGTAATCTACGTCCCCAACCCGCCGTGTGACCACAAAGGGCCCTTGCCACTTCGCGAGTAATTTGGTGCTAGAGGTGGGCAACAGAACGAGGACCTTATCCCCCGGTGCAAGATCGCGTAATCTAGTCCCTCCGTCGTACAGGCGTTTCTGATTCTCCTGGGCTTGGTGCAAATGCTCACGTGACATTACCCCGACTGAGTGGAGCTTTGCACGCAAGTCCATGACGTACTGGATTTCGTTTTTACTGTCGCTGGACCCCTCCTCCCAGGTTTCTTTAATGAGGTCCAGGACGCCCCTGGGCCTGCGCCCATAGAGCAACTCGAATGGGGAAAACCCCGTGGAAGCCTGAGGAACTTCCCGCACCGCAAACAACAGAGGGTCTAGCCATTGATGCCAATTTCGAGCATCCTCCAGTACAAACTTCCGGATCATGGACTTTAACGTCCAGTTAAACCTCTCGCACAAGCCGTCAGTGGCTGGGTGATAAACGCTCGTGCGGATGGCCTTCACCTTCAACAACCCGTAAAGTTCCTTCATCGTGCGTGACATGAAATTGGTGCCCTGGTCAGTGAGAATCTCTTTCGGGATTCCCACCCGCGATATGACATGAAACAACGCCTGCGCAACACTCTTCGCAGAGATGTTCCGCAATGGAATTGCTTCCGGGTATCGGGTTGCGTAGTCGATCAGGACCAACACAAATCGATACCCTTGTGAGGAACGTTCTAATGGCCCGATAATGTCCATGCCCACGCGGTCGAATGGGGCCTCTACCAGAGGAAGGGGCCGCAAGGGAGCCCTGGGAATGGCGGGGGGATTCACCAGCTGGCACTCGGGGCAGGAGGCGCACCACCTACGCACTTCCGCCCGAATCCCCGGCCAATAGAATCGAGCCATTATCCGGTTTAGTGTTTTCTCGTACCCCAAATGGCCCGCCATTGGGTTGTAATGCGCCGCCTGGAAAATCATTTCCCGGCGGCTCCTGGGTACCAGCAACTGGGTAAAAATCTCCTCACTCTCGGTGTCACGACCCACCCGATAAAGCCTATCCCTAACGACCACAAAGTGTGGGTAAGTCAGCACTGCGTCTGGCTGTAACCTCGAACCATCAATAGCAATCACTTGGTCGAAGGCTGAGCGTAAAGTAGCATCACGAGACTGCTCGAGGGGGAAATCGTCCACCGGTGGGAAGCTCGGCGCTCGGACCTCGGGTTGAGAACCTCCCGCCTCCTCCCCCGATTCCTGATCAGCGTCGGACGCCCTTGCATCGGCGCAGAACACAGCGCATGACCTACATGTCCCTATCTGTCGTGTCCGCACCCCCGTAGTCTTGCTAACCGCCCCTGGAAACCCAGCCCAATCTAACCCTAGAATCAGGGGGTGCGTGAGGCTCGGACTAACCGCCGCCTTGACTCTATGCATTTTCCCCCCGTAACGAATTTCGATAGGGACCAAGGGATACGTGTGAACATCCCCATGTATACATTTCACCGAAACGCTCGATGCCTCTATCAACGCCTCGGACCGCACCAGGCGCTGGTGGATCATGGTCTGCATGCAGCCCGAGTCCAACAGCGCCTGGTGCGTACCCCGCTGTATCCTCACCGGGATACGGTACGCCTCGCCGGGACCGTGGGGAGGAGACGGGGCACCGGTGACGCGGACGACCTGACCCACCTCCATCATAGGGCACTCCCGCCGGAAGTGGCTAGGCCGCCCGCACCGCCAGCACCCCTCCCCTGCCGCCTGAGCGCCCGTCTGTGGAGTGGGGGTGGGAGGCGACTCATGTGCCCGCTCTGGAACGCCCCCCCCATCTCGCCCTCGGCGCCGGGGTTGGTCTGTCCCGCCGTGGGGCAGCCGCCCCGGTACGTGGGCTCGGTGTCGGTGGTCGCTGGCCCGCTGGTGGTGGCTGCAGGTGGCTCTCCGCCAAGACGGCCGCGGCGGAGAGACTCTCGGGTCGGTTGTATCGGACCCAGGCGGAGGTCCTAGCCGGCAGCCCCTCCACGAACCTCTCCAGGGCCACTTGCTCCACCACGTCCTCTGCCGTGTTCCGGTCTGGGACCAGCCACCTCCTTGCCTGGTCCATCAGCTGCTGGGTGAAGGCGAAGGGTCGGTCGCCCTCACGGATGGCCAGCGCCCAAAAACGCCGGCGATGTTCCTCCGGGTAGAGGCCCAGCCGGTCTCGGATGGACCTGGTGATGGCGTCGTAGTCCCGCTGGGCCCCAGCCGGCAGACTGTGGGCCGCAAGCTGCGCCTCTCCTGTTAGGAGCGGCAGGAGACGGTGCGCCCACTCCGGGCGGGGCCACCCTGAGACCTCGGCCACCCCCTGGAAGGTCTCGAGGAAGGTTTCCGCGTCGTCTGCCTCCCCCATCTTCGGGACGTGTATGCTCGTCGCGGGTCCCGCCCCCCCGGGGCCCTTCGCCGCGTCCGCCGGAGGCGAGGAGCTCCCGGAGCATGGCCCGATCGGCGGCCAAGGATTGTGCCAGGTCCGTGAGCGCCTCGTTCTGCGCCTGGTGGAGCTGGCCTTGTCTCTCGCCATCTGGGCTAGGTGCCCGAGCACGTTTCCCAATGGGGACTGGTCCATTTCTGTACGCTCGCCCCACGTTGGGCGCCACTGTAACGGGTTCAATGGAGCGCTGGACACAGGTTTTGCTTCTTCCACAAGGAAGTTATTTTATTGTCTTCCACAAACGTGTAAATCAAAGACAATTGGACAGAACGTAAATCATATTCTGCTTAACGCGATCTCTGTTGGCGATCGGCTCCTTTCTCCTCCCAATCCTTCCTGGATTCCCCACCTCACTACAAGACAAAAGCAGGCACATAAGTACAAACACTCCCTGATTGGCCTGAGTGCCGACACCTGCCCGCACTCAGGTCCAATCCCCCCAGCCAATCCGGTGCTCTCCCAACCTGCCCATACTCCCCCTGCAGGCCAGACGTCGCACGTCCCCCCACACTCACCAACTCGTACATAGAACAGCACACCTAACTAACACACAAGTCATTATCGGTGATGGTGGCAACAACGACACACAACAATGAACAATCCCAACCCATTAACCCCACTGATCATCAACAACACCAACAACTAGCAAAGGACCCAGAACAGCAACAATAACAGAAACAATAACAGCAACAACATGCGCCCCTAGAATCCCCCGCACGAACCCGGAAGGGAACGAACACATGTTGCGAACACCGGTCGTTACAATATATAGGGCGCACCGGATTATAAGGCACTGTGACAACCCCGATCAGACGGAGGAGTTCGAGCCCATCATTAAATCCACCACCAACAAATCATTAAATCCACAACTACTCCTCGCCACTGAACAACCGTGAATGAACTGTAAGCGAGTCAGCGACTAGTGGGTCTGGTAGGAGTCGAGTCTGTGAAAGAACGAGACGAACGAGATGAACGACACGAACGAGACAAACGATTCGAACGAGACAAACGAGAGAGAGGAACCAGTTCGGTTCGTTCTTCTTAAGGATTCGTTCATTCGAACTGATTCGTTCGCGACCGAGCCTACTCTATTATTCATAGTTATCTATTAGGGATGGGCACGAGTAGTAAATTCCAAACTCGAGTGATCGAAGGAATTCCTCGAGGATCAATCGAGTACTCGTTAAATCGAATCTATTTTTAGAATGCAACGCATCTGCCGCAGGAATAGGCCTGATGATGAACGGCAATATTACCAACCAAACATGTAATGCTTATTCTCCATCAAAACAGTCAGAGTTATCAGAGTATTCATTATATATTTTTGCAAACGTTCAAAACACATTTTCCTTACAAAAATAAATATGCGTCTCACAATTTAAATCACGTCGAACCAAGGCCTGTAACAGTTTAAAAAAAACAAAAACGAAACAAGTAGCCGCCTAACCATTGGAAATAATTTAAAGCTGCAAATAAAACGGCAGCAAATGGACTATGGAAATACTCAGCGTTGTGATCTTCACTACACGCCCGGGATTACAGCTGCGTCTTGCGGCGGTGAAAATAGCCGACACACTTTCACTTTCACCGTTGCTGCGGGTCTGCTTTCCCGAACTCACCGTTGTGTTTCAGGAGCATATGTTGCCGCATAGTACTTTCTGGTAGCTCGATTTCGCTTGGCATATTTTACATTTCACCTTATGATCTCCTATTTCTTTAAAGTATTTCAATTCTTCGCTGCGCTTTGCTTTAACCGCCATCTCTTAACTTATTGAATTCTGGCGTGCCTGCACACGGCACGGAACGCGCCATAGAAATGGATGCATTTAATTTACTTTGTGCCCACGGCATGCGTTAGTGGCGCCAACATAAAATTGATACATTTGCTACATTTGCAGAAAACTTTGTTTGTGTGTATATGCAAACTCGAGTTTGCCTGTCCACCAACCGAGTTCATTTGTAACGAGGAGTACTCGAGTAATCGATTCCTCACGCCCATCCCTATTATCTATCTATATAACGGACGAAAGCTGTATGCTGTATGCCAAGAGGATATTATGAATCTCAAACGACTGCGTCGGGTTTTCCGATGTCTCTGAATACGCCATAACATGCCATAATAAGCGCCATAACACCAACAGCAGAACAGTTATCCAAATAACAAAGAAGTGAACAACATATGCGTTACAGTGTGTGTATTCACACACACACATGTGGCGCTCGCACGGTCTTGGCTCATTGGGCAAAGCAGAGCAAGGGGAGGTAACATGTCCCATATGACAACATACGGGGGAAAAATCCAAATTGGTGCGTCTGAGCTTTTTTTTTCAAAGGCAGAGCAGGATAGCTAGTGCTCGTTTTACACCTAACGCCATTTCTTTCTACCTGGGGACCATAGGCAGGCTAAGGGAACTCATTAATGTTAGAAAACCTCATTGAAAGTTTTCGAAGTTGATAACTGGCTACCGTCAATAATATAATAGAGACGCAAACAAATTTAAAATAGCCAACAGGGGAGATTCTTAAGTTAATTGTGTTGGCGCCTCTATTATATTATTTACGGACTTCCTTGAAACATGGCACAGACTTGGAGAACAGTATTGTTTAATAAACTCCCGCTACACTAACTAAGATGTTGATCATGTTTTGTGTGTAGGGACCAGAGGCGGACAGAGTACACAGTTTCCTTACTTGAGTAAAAGTACAGATACCCCTTGCTAAATTTTACTCAAGTACAAGTAAAAGTACTAGAGTCAGATGTCTACTTAAGTAAAAGTACTGAAGTACTTGTTTTTAAAAGTACTTGAGTATCAAGAGTACAAGAGTATGTTTTCTAAATATTGCATTACTAATGCCACAGTGCTTACATTTATGTATAGAAACGTCCTACATGGAGTTATGAAAAATGTTAACACCTTGGAGAATGTAAAAGGAATTGAAAGTAAAATCAAGTAATTTTCATCTTTTTACCATGGCAATAGCGCAATAGTATACAGTATAACAGTATACTCAAGAACATACAAACAATTGCTCAGCTTACATAAATATGCAATATCAGAAAAGAAAATTCAGCTAACAATTCTATGTATGTGTGAGTTTCTCCGTTTTTGTATCAATCAAATCAACAATCGTCTCATCTAATTCTGACCATGGAGTTGGCTTTGGCGGAAAGCAAAGGTGATTGCTGATAGGCTGAAGGCTGTCCTAATCAGTTTGAGAGGGAATCACGTTTGAGAGGGAAACAACAAATTGAGGGTTTCCGTGATTTTTCTTTTCTCCTTTTATTTTTTATTTTTCAGAAGGAGTAACGGGTACTTACTCACGGTTATGGATAGAAATGTAACGGAGTAAAGAGTACAATATTTGCCTCTCAAATGTACTTGAGTAAAGTCATGAGTACTCCCAAAAAATGATACTCGAGTAAAGTACAGATCCCTCAAAATTGTACTTAAGTACTGTACTCAAGTAAATGTACTCCGTTACTGTCCGGCTCTGGTAGGGACCCTAATCATGCTACTGCAGCGGTTTGGTGCTATTTTTAGCTACATTAGTGGTTAAAAAATGCCGATTTCGAAGCGTTCGCTGTGCTCCTAGCCAATGAAAAAACATCTGGAGGGCTTATTTGATTGGTTTACATGCCAAAGCAAAGACCCTGGGTTCAATTTCTGCCGGAATTACACTTTAACAGTCCTGTCAAAATGCATTATGGGTTATTAAAGCAACTGTCATGTCTATAGATTGCAGACAGTTTCTATAGTCTGCCTTCCGGGGTACTTAGGTAGTATATATTTTTTTCTCATACTCCCATCCCACATTATGCTAGTGTGGAGATCCGGACGGGGTCAGAGACTCAAAGAGAGACTGACAAAAATGTTAATTACCCCTGTGCACCTAACAAACCCGCCCCTTTAAGCCCATTGGCCAAACAATTTACCACAGGTAGTCCACAGGCAGGAAGGCTGAGATTGTGTGGCATTAGATGAACATATATAGGAACATGCTTGACAGACTATTAGGAAAAAAACAATATACTAATCACTTTATTTTCTCAACGTGATTGGCATGGATATCCGATTTTGGGCAGAGCATTTCCGAGCACCAGTGAGTAAGTGAAAGAGTCTGCTAGCATGCATGTCAGAAGCTACATAGGGCCCCTGCTGTATGAGGAGAAGCAGAGGAGAAACAGATATATCAGGCATCGGTAGTGGATTGATGTTTTCTCTGTTGTTTGCTGCTGTCCCGGTGGTTTGGTTTTCATACGCTTGAGAAAACGCAAACAATCCTCTTTTAATTTTACACAACATTGCACATGCTTTTTCTTGTCATGTTATTTATGGCACGATATGTTTAGGAATAGGCCGGTATTGTAAGCTACCCCATGTGTTTGAAATATATATATATATATATATATATATAGTCAGCCTTTTAATTACATTCTTCCGGATTGAAAAAAGGGGCTTAAACACATTTAAGAGTCGCACACTCCATCAGATGTGTAAGCCAAGGTGGGCTTATTACGGAGGGAGACAAACATCTTTAATAGGGCTGTTGGAATGGTTTCTGGACCGCTCTCTAAGTATAAGCCTTAGAAAATCCTACTCAAGGGGAACCTGATTTATAATTATTATGAGCTGAGTTCAACCAAACATTTCCATGTTTAAAGTTATGCCCAGCTACTATTAGGGGTGGGAAAAATAATCGATTCTTCGATGCATCGCGATTCTCGCTAGAACGATTCTGTCTCGATGCAGATAAATTAATAATCGGAATAACAACATTTTTTAAAGTTTTTTTTTTTTTTTTTTTTGCCTGCTGCAACATTCTGTTCATCAGAGAGGGATACTATTCGTAATTTTAATTTTGAATTTATCTTCAGTGTGTTGGCCAATCTGATTTGTCTTGACACGATTGCGATTCAGCCGACGCATATGCATGCAAACTCACAGCCAGACACAAGAACTCCTTCTAATTCAAGAGCAGCTTTTCCTTTAATGACATAGAAAAGAAAGAAAATAAAACTGAAACCTATTTTTTGCATGCTTCCATATTGTGTTATAATGCAAGCTGCATTGATTATTGCATTGTTCATAGAAAGTCATATTTGTGAAAAAAGCTTTCTCTCTTATGAAATATTAGATAAGTTCATTAATCTGTTGATGTCTTTAATGATCATCACAAAAGTAGGAAGTGATTAGCAAACTCTGAGTAGCAAACCCAAATGTATTGTGGGAACCCGCTTCCCCGTGGGACAGATTCCCGGAATAAATCACTTAGTCGCGGAGGGGTGAAGCCGTACTCGGCATTCAATGAGTAACACAAAAGAAAATAACTCATGTAACACGACTATAGGGTCTCCGTGAGCCTCTACGTAGCGTGCTGGTTCGGCCGTCCTCTCCAGGTCGCTGTCGCTCGTGTTCTGCCCCCGTTTCCAGCATGCCGGCTCCTTATACCGTGGCTTCCTGGTCTCGTCCTCCCGGCCAGCTGTTCGCACTCTCGTTCGTGACATCTGCGGGAGGCTCTTTGTCGCCGATTAGTGGATGGCGGCGGTATATGCCGTCTAACACAAACCCTCGGGCCCGTCCGGGCCGAGGTTTAAGGGGCGGGATGCCACACTCCCCCACCGTTTGCTCAGGCCTCCGGTAGACGGGGAACCCACCCAGGCAAGCGTCCCGTCGTGATAAGGCGTCGGCGTTGGCGTGCTCTCGGCCCGGTCGGTGGTCCACCTTGAACCTAAAGTCCTGTAGGGCCAGGAACCATCGTGTCACTCGGGCGTTCGTGTTTTTGGCGCCTGCCATCCACTTCAGTGGCGCGTGGTCGGTGACCAGAGTGAACTCCCGCCCCAGGAGGTAGTACCTCAGCTTGTCGAGGCTCCACTTAATGGCCAGGGCTTCCTTTTCTACCGTCGAGTAGTTTCGCTCGTTCGGCAGTAGTTTCCGGCTGATGTACATGACGGGGTGCTCTTCTCCCACCCGGACCTGGGACAGGACTCCCCCCAACCCGACCTCCGAGGCGTCCGTGTGCACTAACAGAGGGGAAGCAAAGTCAGGGGTTATGAGTTTCGGCTCCGCGCATAAGGCTTCGCGGAGCGTCCCAAAGGCCTGGCCAGCAGCCTCGGACCAGGTGATTCGATCCGGCAGGGCCTTCCGGGTCAGGTCGTTCAGGGGGCTGGCCAGCGTGGCGAACCCGGGTATAAATCGCTGGTAATACCCAACCAGCCGTAGAGACGACTTCACCTGTTTCTTGGTGCGAGGTTGGGGCCAGTCCCTGATGGCGGCCACCTTACTCTCCTGGGGTCGGATGATCCCCCGCCCCACCTGGTACCCCAGGTACGCCGTCTCCTCCTGTCCGAGCCTGCACTTGGCCGGGTTGGCCGTGAGGCCCGCCTTCCGCAGCTCCCCTAGCACCGCCCTAAGCTGGCGGAGGTGGACATCCCAGCTGTGGCTATAAATGATGATGTCGTCTATGTAGGCGGCCGCGTAGGCCTGGTGGGGCCTCAGGAGCTGGTCCATCATGCGTTGGAAGGTGGCCGGCGCTCCATGTACTCCAAAGGGAAGGACGGTGTATTGGTAGAGCCCCCCTGGAGTTGAGAACGCCGTTTTCTCCCGGGCCGCCCTGGTCAACGGTACCTGCCAATATCCCTTGGTTAGGTCCAAGGTCGACAGATAACGGGCTGGTCCCAGGCGTTCGATCAACTCGTCCACCCGGGGCATGGGGTAGGCGTCGAACTCGGACGCCTCATTCAGCCTCTGGAAGTCGTTGCAGAACCTGTAAGATCCATCTGGCTTTGGTACGAGGACCACCGGGCTGGACCAGGCACTGCGCGACTCTTCGATGACCCGGAGGTGTAGCATCCGGCGGACTTCGGCCTGGATGGCCTCTCTCCGGGCCTCCGGGATCCTGTAGGGTGGAACTCTCACCTTCACTCCCGGCGCCGTCCGGATGTCATGATGGACGACCGTGGTCCTCCCCGGAAGTTCGGAAAACACATCCCAGTGCTGCATGATAAGGTCGTCCAAGTCTCGCTTTTGGGCTGGGCTGAGGTCCTCGCCCACCGGAACCTCCGGGATCTCTTGTCGGGCCGCCAGCGCCAGGGGGGCAGGGTCAGGGGGTTCCCTTCCCCCTCGCCACTGTTTCAAGATGTTAATGTGATAGACCTGGGTAGGCTTCCGCCTCCACGGTTGTCTAACCCGGTAGTTTACTTCTCCCACCCGTTCAACCACCTCATAAGGTCCCTGCCACTTGGCCAGGAACCAGGACAGGGACCAGCTCCCCAGGATGGAGGGTTCGCAGCTGGGCTCCCCGGTTGTAGACCCTCGCTTGGACCTGCTGGGCTTGCCGGAGGTGTTCTCGGACGATGGGCCACACTTGGGCCATGTGGCCCCTCACCTGCTCTACATGGTCCAGGGTGGTGCGGTGGGGTGACGGCTGGCTCTCCCATGCTTCCTTGGCGATGTCCAAGATGCCGAGGGGCCTCCGTCCGTACAGTAGCTCGAACGGTGAGAACCCGGTGGGTGCCTGGGGCACCTCCCGGACTGCGAAAAGCACATGGAGTAATAGCTGGTCCCAGTTTTTACCATCCATAGCCATGGCCTTCTTCAGCATCTGTTTCAATGTCCGGTTAAAACATTCCACCAGGCCATCGGTCTCGGGGTGGTAGACGGAGGTCCGGAGCTGCTTCACCTGCAGGAAGCTGAGTAATTCCTTCATTACCCGGGACATGAAGCATGAGCCTTGATCGGTTAATACCTCCTTGGCTATCCCCACCTGGCTAAACAGGAGCATCAGCTCCCGGGCGACCGCCTTCGCGGTGGCTGCGCGCAGGGGTAGGGCCTCGGGGTACCGGGTGGCGTAGTCCACCAGGACCAGGATATATCGTGACCCCGGCTGGTTTTGGGGAGGGGCCCCACAATGTCCATAGCTATCCGCTCGAAAGGAGTCTCTATTATTGGTATTGGGATAAGGGGGCTTCTGACTGTGGCCCTAGGCGCTACCCTCTGACACTCTGACAATGTCGCTCCACGTCCCTTTTTACCCCCGGCCAATAAAACCGAGCGAGGACCCGCTCTCGGGTCTTGTCCATGCCCAAATGGGCTCCCAGGAGGTGGGTGTGGGCCATAAACAGCACCTTGCTCACGTTCGCCCGGGGAACTACCAATTGTTCCCTTACTGCCTCCTCTCCTACCACCACTCTATACAACAGCCCCCTCCTTGTGCTAAAGTGTGGGTGCGACGTGTGACTCACCGAGTCCCGGGTCTGACCGTCGTGGGCCACCACATGGCTCCAAGCGTGTTTCGATTTCCTTCTCCGGAAGGAAATCGGAAAACTCGGCGAGGGGGGAGCTCTCTGGGTCTTCCGGGGGGTCGGGTTGCTCGGACGCTGTGAGGGTGTCCGAGGTGTCGGGATGGGATTCCAGCGATCCGGGTTGGGAGGGTCCGTCCCCCTCGGACTCCTGGTCCTCTGCCGTCGATTCCCTGGGGGACGGCGGGCGCCGTGTGACCCCGTACGCCTGCCGAGCTCTCCTCGCCCCCCGGCGGGGAGGTTCTCTCCTGTCCCGGAGTTCTCGCGTTGGGTCCCACAACCGGTTAAATATCGGGCAGTCCCTCCCAATTAGGAGAGGAACCGGGAGGTGGGGTACAATCCCCGCCCGTGCCGTAAACACCCCTTGTGGTGTCCGTACGACCACATGGCAGGACTTATAGGCCCGTGCACGCAGGCCACCTCCATAGATTTCCCCTCCCTCCCTCCCGCCAAGTCGGGGCGGAGGAGGGTGACAATCAATAAACTTTAATGTCATTGCAGAGCAACGAAAAAGACCAGTTACATTCCGTCCAAGAAACATATAAGACAGTGTGGGGAGACAGGACGGAGAGACTGTCAGGCGCTTGTTAACAAGAAACATGCAGCCCGCGTTAGATAAGAAAGTTTAAAAAGCTAAACAAGAGGGTAACGAGGGAAAAAAAAGAATTGTCAATACCCCAAACTATGCTCCTTTAAGGGGGGCACAGTGTAGGGATTAGCAAAAAAAACACCTCAACACATAAGCATCACATCAAAAACATCACAAACACATATGGGAGGGGGGAAGGGAGTTGGGGAGGGGAGGTGTCACAACTCAGACACCGGGAGGCGGACGCAGCCGACAGGCGCATCACATCACTCACGGCATACTGTGCTGCAACGAGGGAAGGGGAGAGGGGAGGGAGTCCAGTAGGCGGTGAGTCCAGGGGGTGTGTGTGTAATCTGTCTTGTGTGCGTGTGTGTGTGATGTCAAGGACTCTATCTCCAATGGACTCAACAGTGTCTCTCCCGTCTGATGCTGGTGACGAGGACACGGCCGTCGCCGTGGAGACGACCTCGAAGAGTTCCGACCAGAGACAAAGTTCACAGGAGGTGGAGGGTGGGGGGAAGGATGGCAGGGCATCCGTCTGCATAATAACCAGGGGAGAGGAGAGATATCAGCCTTCCAAGGGCGAAGTGGGGGGGCCGAATAAGATAACGATTGCTTTGGGTCAGGCCGACTCTGCAATTTTTGCCAACCTTAAAGTCTCTCTGATACTCTCTGTAGTCTTCCATTTCCAGAATCCAAAAAAGCCAAATTAGCCGAAATTCGTGGCCCGTTTAAGCCCGGTCCTACTTCACCAGAATGGTATCCAATTTGCGATGTAGTTCGCACAATGATTGACTCTCTGTGTCCAATTTGCGATTTTGTTCGCCCATCACATGAGTCTGTGTGTCGGCCATCCGGCACAATCCAGCAATGTTGGATTGCAATCCAACAATGACCGGCAGCTTCTCAAAAGCCGAATATGCTGCCATCACCTTACTAACTTTGCGATAGAACAGGAACCAGCAACCTCCGAACAGCAGGAATCCTGTTATCATAATCCCAATTATGTAGACGTCTTCAACATCCTCGACGGAAAGTATGGCGAGACACAAGGGCCTCCACACCTTCCAGGAGTCCATCATGTATCCCGCTGCGAACGTTCCGTCAGGGCAGGCGGGCTCTCCTTGGCCCTGTTTTCTCGTCGAGAAAATTTGATCAATAGCGTTGAGAGACCAGCCGATCAGATCCATAATTTAGGTTTCGGGTAGAATGCAGAGAAGAGGCAGCACAGGACAGAGACAGAGACAGAGACAGAGACAAAGAGCAGGGGAGAGATAAGGGCCGGGAGCAAGCAGAGGGAGCAGAGAGAGACGCGACCGCCTTCGTTGGAGGCAGAGTAAGACCACGCTGCCGGTGTCTAATATGGCCTGCGTGTACTGGTTCATAACCCTTGCTGGTATTGTCGGGCTCCGGGGCGTCGTCTGTGTCCAGCAGGTGGCCAGCATGCAGGGCCGGTCCTCCCCCCAGCCCGCGTAGGCCGACGGCATTGATACGTCCTGCTTTCCAGGGCAGTAGCGCGCTATATGGCCGAGCTGATCACACTCGTAACACCGTCTCCTTTCACGACTCTCCTGGGTTACGAGCGGTGGGACTGGTGCGGCTGCGGGAGCCCCGGTCGTGGGTCCCCGTCGGTCTCGGCGGGTCTCGGTGGGTCGGGGGGTGGTCCCGGTCCGGTTGCTCAGCCGCTGGGCCACCTGCCAATTCTCCAGCTGTCTGACCAGGTCATCTATGGTGTCGGGGTCCTGCAGGCATCCGGCGGTAGCTGACGTATGGAATGGTCTATAATTACCCTATCTATAGGGCTGGGTCCTTCTCCGGAGGTTAGCCACCTCTTCACCAACCGACCGAGTTGTGCAATCTGCGTCCGCACCGCGCCCCGGGCGTCGAAACGCCAGTCGTGGATCCGTTGCGCGCGAGCCGCGAGGTTATGCCCGTAGTACGCGAGGATTGCCTGTTTGAGGGCGGGGTACTGCCTGGCGACATCCGCTGGCAGATCTTGGCTCGCCTGCTGGGCAGGACCGGTGAGAAACGGGGCCACGATGTGGGCCCACTGCTCCACTGGCCAGTTCTCCCTCTGGACGGTCCGCTCAAAGGTCTCGAGGTACGCCTCCACGTCATCATCGGGCCCGAGCTTGGTGAGTCGGCTGGTCGGGGCGGAGGTCGGGGCGTCTCGGACTGCGTGTTGTGTGAGCCGTAACACAGCTTCGCGGAGCAGGGCAGGTTCTCCGCCGTCTCTCGCTGCGTGACCGCCGCGACCCCATCCGGGTTCTGCATGCCGGTTGGGTAGTTCGTCATACCGGGGATTCGTAGTGGGTTCTTCCTAGGCTTGTATTCTCCACCATATGTGGGAACCTGCTTCCCCGTGGGACAGATTCCCGGAATAAATCACTTAGTCGCGGAGGGGTGAAGCCGTACTCGGCATTTAATGAGTAACACAAAAGAAAATAACTCATGTAACACGACTATAGGGTCTCCGTGAGCTTCTACGTAGCGCGCTGGTTCGGCCGTCCTCTCCAGGTCGCTGTCGCTTGTGTTCTGCCCCCGTTTCCAGCATGCCGGCTCCTTATACCGTGGCTTCCTGGTCTCGTCCTCCCGGCCAGCTGTTCGCACTCTCGTTCGTTAGTGACATCTGCGGGAGGCTCTTTGTCGCCGATTAGTGGATGGCGGCGGTATATGCCGTCTAACACAAACCCTCGGGCCCGTCCGGGCCGAGGTTTAAGGGGCGGGATGCCACAGTATATATAAATATTTTTGAAAATCACGCATGGAAATGTACATAAAAAAAAATGTTGCATCGAGATGCTTCGATAATCGCTTCAGAATCTAATCGTTGACCTCATAATCGTAATCGAATCGTGAGGTGCCAAGAGATTCCCACCCCTTGCTACTATGGCTATATATAGTTTTACGCTGATGCCATCAGATTTAAGTAAACAAACTGATGCCAGATCAAACTCTGGAAAGAATCAAGAAACAAAGTTGGCTGGTTGTTGAACGATACAACAATTATGTTTTTCTGCATAACAGCAAAATGACTTCCAAGAAAAATGTACCTTTGATTTACCAAAATATGTATTTCATAATGATAAAAAAGAACCTGTAAAACACCTGTGAGAGGGGCATAAATACGTTTTTTTTAGTGTTCAAAGCATTGTTTGTTATATTTATCATTTTGTCTTGCCATATTGGTAACGTTCATCCCTTCATGGCACGGAGATGACCCAAGCTCACCTTCTTCTACCGACGGCAAATCCATTCAAACAACCTTAGTGAATTGTCCCCATGGACGGCAGATAGACTCATTTGGCTGTGCTGACTCTCGTCTGTCTTTGAATATGCAGTGATTGGCAGCCTGCTAGGAGCTGCCAACAAGAGATGGCAACCCTCCATTGGTAGCTTGCTAGGTATTTGTCCCCTGAGCTCGTACACAGCCATCTGCCACCATACAGATGGGTATAGCACACAGCCTAGTGGCATAACACCACGCAAACCGTTTAGCTAGGCTATCACTTATTATTGACACTTGAATTTATGCAGTAAGAAGTTGTATTAATCAAATACCAAAGACATTACACTATATGATCCACACATACAAAGACAATGGAAAAATAATATTGGAGGATGTCATAGGGTAACGTAGTCAGGCAGCCAATCAAGTTCGAGCAGGTGTTAAAGTTGCATTCTACGTTGTTTATTTGAAATGCTTTAGCGGATCTAACATATATTGTACATGAAGCAGAAGAAAAACATAATAGTTGTCAAACATGACGGTGTTACAAGCCTGTAACCCCCATGGCATAGCTACCAACAAGACTATCCTCTAGTCTTCACCTCTCTTCCTTTCAACAGCGATATAAACCAGGCTTAATATGCTATCCATTGCCACGCCCCACCCATTAGCTAAAACACAACCAAACAGAAATCAACTAATTACAATTACAGTCAAAACTCAACTGTAATACATAATGTATGACTGACAAATAATATAAACACATAACCTTTCTATCAAAGCAATGACCTACATATCACACCCATAATTCCAAGAAGAGGAAATACCCCTCTCTCTCTGATGTGATGGCCCAACCCGGCATTGTGTTGAGTATAAATGACTGAGTTGTGACATTACTGATTACTGCTAGTGGTTGGATATGAATAATAAAAAGATTTGCCACCATCATTGACGCAAATAGTCACAGTTTTCCTAATTGAACTGTGTGTTGTGCGTCTACAAATAAACAGCGAGTTGAACAATTATTGCAGTGAATGAGATTTAGAACGTGCTTGGTGACCGGGGAAAAAGAAAATAGGGAACACAGAATACCACTTCATAAACAACATGCAAATCTGTCTTTGCAATGTTTAAAATAGTCTATCGGCTTTCATGCAATAGTGCGGTCAGCATGCCTATGCGTCACATTACCCTCCCCCCCCCCATCTCAGAAACTTCAAGTGATTGAAGTTCGACATGAAAGCTATATGACTGCAGAGCAAAATAGCACCTGGTAATACAGTGGTTTGTGCCCTTCAGTTTGTGAAGCCATTGCAAGGGCTGATGATCAGTCACTACCGTGAAGCTCCTGCCCACCAAGTAGTCGTGTAAAGAGTCTACTGCCCACTTCAGGACATGGCACTCGTTTGTTGCCAAAGTCACTTGTACAACCATTCTGGCCTGTTTAAGAAAAAACATCTGTTTTTGCAATCTCAAAGCCTTTTTTCTAATCTGAATTTGAAGACAAATGAAAACGCTTGTATTTATAGAGCCAGCCTTTATTTTAGAAGCATTTATTTGTTAATATTCTATTCCCGACAGCAATGATTTTTTTAAATGAATGAAAGGATTGGACCGCCTACATTCTACCGTGCACTCTGCCTGTGCTCTCATTGAGAATGCTGGAGACAAGACTCAGCAGACCTATCGCTGAAGCTAGTCACATGCTCTGAGGGACTGGAATTGGACAGAGGCCTGTAACGAGGCGTGGGATGTTCTTGGTATGATACTTTTAAATCTAGCTTACTCTGGCTGGTTTCTCCAAATTGCCTACCCTAGCTTCAAACAAGGCCAGTGAAAAGACAATATTTCTATCATCAGATCATTATTTTTGCTTTCGTATGAGATGCATTGTTTTTCTTATCTACAAATACCAGGCTTTTTTCTTTCTACAAACAAAGCTGTTTATGACCGTTCCCCATTGTAAATCGGAGAAGGCTTTATTAGAGAGGAACGAGATCAGCAGGATCTTAATTGTGCAACCACTGTTTTAATCTGAGGCTTTTCCAATTACTCAGCGCTGCACAGATCTCCACCATCGCAGACCCAAGAGCCCCTTATCTTACATTTATTATCATCTTAGATTTTGATGAAAATGATTCCCCTGCCAAGTTGTTTTCTCTCTGTTTCAGTACTACACGCTTTGCATCCATTTCAGTAGTTTCCTCTCCAGGCAGGGTTATTAACCACCCCTGGAGGTTCCAGTCGCTGCAGTGTGCATCTACTGAATGTGCAATGGTTTTGTTTTCAGTAACAGAGCCAGGCAGCCCTAAACAAAGTGGAGCCAAAAGCCTTTTGGCCTGTTGTTATGCCTTATGCATAAACAACACGTGAGGAAGAACTAATTCTTTAATCAGTTATAAAGGGAAATATATTGGTGCAGTGGAAAGTTTTCACAGCCACAAGTCAAATGTTAAACCATAACAACCTTGGACTTGTTTAATCTGAGCATCATAGGAGTGCAGGTGCCAGATTTTGCTCCTATCAGCCTTTGTCTGAAGAAAGAGAATGTACGTTATATAAAAAAAAATGTTGTTCACTAGAGTGCCCGGGTTGTCTTTTCTGCAACACCAAGACCTTTACAAAAGCCTCCCCATGACAAACTGGACCCCCTGAACGAAAGATAATAAGTGGGAGACGACTCTTGCTCTTTGCCTTAAAACTCCTGGCCTCTTTGCATTACCTATTGAACCTACAAGGGCAGAGTGATAAGTGCTTTGAATAGACTTGGCTGATTGCTCTTTAATTGGTTTGTCATTTTACCTCATGTTAAAGGTCACCCACGTCATCAGGGAAATGTCATTATGTTTAACGACGGTTGAAGGTGAAAAAGAGGAAAATATGCAGGTGCATTCCTTTAATGGGGCTTACACAGTGCCTTCCCTGTTGCGTTGGCTAGTGTATAGGAAGATAGGTAGTTATAGGCACAGCAACAAAGCACATTAAATCATCGCAGACAAAAGGTCAGACCACACACTGGCACGTCCACTGACAAGGGCCTGGCCGGTAGGCCTGGTCACAAAATAGAGCTGCTCCCCTCCCCTTCTTCTCTCTTCAGAGAGCGTTAAGAGAGCTAACCATTAACTTGGATGTGCTCAGTCTTGACATTTTTTGATTGGATATCCAGTTTGCTTTGGGCTGCCAGACATAATTGTCGAAGCTGTTTTTGGTAACATTTGAGAGGTACTTAAAGAGAGAGCTGAAAGAGCAAAGGAGAACAAGATATTTTTAAATAAACTACCTTAGAAATTGCCCCCTCCCTCTCTGATCACTCTCTCATTCAAATACGGTGAATTTGATTGACAGGCAAGATGGATTCCCTGAACCAATAAGGGATGGCTATTGAATTATTAACAAACTAAGCAAATGAAAGCTTTTGAATCATACTTACCGCTCCTAAGATACATGAGTCTAGTTTAGTGCTGTCAAGCGATTAAAATATTTAATCGCGATTAATCACATCAATGTCATAGTTAACTCGCAACATACCATGGTATGTCAGTGCGCGCTGTGGCACATGCCACAGGCCAATAAACGATCTTGGCGTCTCTCAACTCTCGTGCAGGCTCAAACAGAGTGACACACAAACACACACACACTTTTAAAGGGGACATATCATACCACCAGGTGCGAGTGTGATTAGCCATTACAAGCCGTGTTCAAAATGTGCAGCATTGTGACATCACAGGTGGGAGTGTCCACCTAGATGTATGACGGATAGATGAGCAACGTTTGCTACAGTCCACTGGGTAGGCTGGTAGACTGATCTATCCAGCAAACATCTAGGTGGACACGTCCACCTGTGTTGTCACAATGCTGCACATTGTCAAACATCAAACATGCATGTAATGGCTAATCACACTTACACCTGGTGGTATGATATTTCCCCTTTAAGGAGTTTTTCACCCGCTCCGTGTCCTTGCTTGCCCCAACAAGTTTGTGCGGCGTGCCTGTTGTTTTGTTTCCGGTGTAGCTATATCCGGTATGGTGTTGTAGTTTTTCTAACGTTACTAGTTGTTGCTAGACAGCAGGTGAAAAAACTACAATGTTTGCCAAACCAAAAGAGCGTTAATCGTGCGATCATTTTTTTTAAACTGACAGCACTAAGTCTAGTTCCTATTCCTCACCTCCAAATCAAGTTCAAAATAAGGTGTTCTGGGTTTCAAAGCGTTAATGGAATGCTAACTTGAGAAAGTCGGTCATCCAAGGAAGCTTTTGAAGTACGTTTCTCTCAAGGACCTTTTCCCCAGAATCAAACCAGGGTCAGAGATGTATTTTTTATTGAAGTCACACCAGGTCTTGAATGTTACATGCCGCAGCCCTATATTGCCTGTTGAACTAAGTTATATTATCTCTTACTAAGCAGTATGTGTGCAGCATGCCCAAATGCAATGTTTGTGTGTGCAGCATGTAGGTGTGTGTTTTTGTGTCTGCATGTGTGCATGTGTGTGTACACACACACACACACACACACACACACACACACACACACACACACACACACACACACACACACACACACACACACACACACACACACACACACACACCAGCATATTTACTACAGGTAAGCACCTTAAAACAATGCTTTGTTTGCGTACGCAATTATTTGAAATGCCATTATGGAGCATGAACATTGAGGTTTACTTTAAACGGGGCAGTAAATTAAAGGACTAAAATTCCTGTAATGGGAAGGAAGGGACCCAGCTATGTATAACATGGGCCAGGTTATCCAGTTTCAATGGCCCCGTGGGGGGGGCTGGATATTCACCAGGAAAACTTTTGTAGGGTCCTCAAACGAGATGTAGAATACAATACGTTTGTATATGTTTGTCTTTTTCTGCGTCTGAAAATTTTATATACCATGTGTATTTAACCCCATGGTGGATTGTACCATTTTTATTATACAACGACATTTGACAACATGAAAATGTCGAAGTTTAAAGAGTTCTTCCAAAATTATAAATGTTCTGGGAGGAAGTGTAATGTATTAATGTAGCGTTAAAAAACAATTGACTTGTCATTATCTACTGGAATAGGTTAGACTTACCTGAAAGGTAACCTCAATTCAAAAAATGATTAAATTATTTGTATTCTTTGGGAAGGGGATGAACCTATGTGAAGTCTCCTCCATGCACCCATGGAAGTGCCTTGCCTTTTGCTCTTTGTTAAAGCCAACATCGAGGTAGGGAGCGCGATGTTGCAATACTTGTTACGACGATGACAGATACTTGCTGGCAAAAGAAAATACTTATTTTTGGTATGGTGTGAACGCACAAGTTGAATAATGGATTTTAGATGGGACATAGAAATCTTTTGCAATTGGGTGTTCTTGTTTTTTTCGAAACATAGCACTCCGACTTCAAGACTTTTGGGCAGTGTTGGAACTCCTAAATATTTATTAGTGGGGATTAACTAGACGAGGTCGGTCAGCATGCCAAATGTGAGCAGCATTGGGAGCCCCTTCATGGAAACACAATACTTTTGGTTTATTTATTATGCTCCAATTCCTGTTAGCTTGCCTGGAAACGGTTAGGGGTTCCCCCTAGACACAAGAACTTGTTTAAGGAAAACCTTGTGATGCAATGACCTCATTGTTGCATTAGAACACCAACAAAATGCTACTGCCGACATCTTCGGGGGTACATGACAGCTACCTCAATGATATCCGTGATATAAGCAATCATTGCCAGACATTTGTGGTATCATACTAAATTAATAAACTATGTCTGCATTTGGTCTAAATTGTTCTGTAACTCTACTGTTATAACTTGTACGGGATAACATTTATGTCTTTGTGTGTGTGTGTGTGTGTGTGTGTGAGTGTGTGTGTGTGTGTGTGTGTTAGTGTGTTAGTGTATTTCTGTGTGTGTGTGTGTGTGTGTGTGTGTGTGTGTGTGTGTGTTTAAGTGTGTGCGTGCGTGTGTTTGTACGAATGCGTGTACAAACTTTGATTAGAAAGATAGAGAGGCTTGCTTTGTTTGTGGGACAGGGTTCACTGTTCATTCGCCTCAGGGCGCTGAACCGTCGACAGAGTGTGTTTCTAATTGTAAAAAATAGCCCGGACACCAGCACTATAATAAAAGGTAATTGGTTGGGGAGGGGGTGTTTGCTGCCGCGGCGTGCGGCCGATGGGTGGGCAGAGTTAGAAGAGCACGCAGGCCAACTCTTGTAATTGCTTAATGCGCGGCTACAGAATAATGAGACTTTTCCGACGTGAACCACCTTCAGCGTGGTGGACGGTAACGGTGAGGGTGGCGGGGATGGTCTGAATCATGATGAATGGATAACGCCATTAGGGTCGTTAGAAGAATGTGCTTCCAGGTCAGAGTGCTGGCGGAGGAGGTGGGGTAGAGAGGGGAGGTGCAGGCAGGAGCAGAGCACCATTAGGGGCAGCAGGAGGAACGTGTCCAGAGGTACCAATGGGCCTTATAGATTGGAGGCGAACAATTGCTATGTCTGAAAACCTGTTGCGTCGCCGTTCAGTGTAATAGTGGTGTTGGTGGGGGTGGGGGTGGCGGTGGCGGTGGCGGTGGCGGTGGTAGTAGCGGTGGTGCCGGGGCGAGAGGGATGCATTGCTGTCGCAAACCAGGTGTGCTAGGGGTGCAGAGGAGCGAACACATATAGATACAAACTATTACGCAAACTCTTTTTTTCCAGATATAAGGGCATAGAATGGCGTGTGGCTGCACCCTGAGGAGCCAGGTCTGCCAAACATGTGGAGCTCTGGTTGGCAGATGGAGAATAACGAGCGGTATAGTGCCCCATAGGTGGGTCCCACATATTGCTAGGTAGCATAGACTGCTATGGAAATGATGTGCATCACGTTGTTTTTCTTCAGAACATTTGTAAAATAACGTATATGATGTAAAACAGTCAAATGTGTGTGAAAGATGCCAACATTTGTATACATATATATATATAAAGTTATTGCACACAATATATTTATTTTGATATGTTCTCCATGTTTTGATAATAATTTGCATTTGGGACATTTCTTCAGGAAAGGAAGGGTGAAACAGTCACTAATGCAAAATTGAATCGTAATGATTGAATCATTATGAATTTAATCGTTGTGAGGACCAATGACAAGAAGAATGACAAAAGCCTGCAGCTAACATTAATGACGGCGTTCTGCCCTGCAGTCAAACATACGCGTCCCATGTGTAATGCATGTCACCATTGGTGAAATGAAGTGAACCCAAACGGCTAACTACAGGAGGAGAACGTAGCTAGTCTAGGGCCATGGGACCAGAGCATTGCCATGGTTACGGTGAACTATTCTGTACTCATTTGGAGAGGTGGGACTTGGCGTTGGATGAAGAAAATTAAATTAGCTCACTTGTCCGTCTCTATGAATCCACACTGTGCAACCAGAACTCATCCTCACATAAACCTGATATATTTCTGTATTCAACCTGGCTTCTGCAGAGTAACGACGAGTGTTTCCATCCCCAGGAGGAATTATTTTGCTTCTTAAAGGAGCATTACACCGGTGGAGGCATGAATATGTATTGAAATTGGGTCCTATATGTAGTCGAATAATAAAATAAAATTCTAATTTGGCGCTGTCTTGACCGAGAAAAGGCAGAAAGTGACTTTTTGGCGCTCGTGGATTGAAGACAACAACTCCCACCATGCACCACGATGCACAGCTTCGCTGGCCACTCCCGCTGATCTAGATCTCCGCCTATCAGACACCTCGCTGTTCCATCTACCAAGCTGATACCGCAAGACATCTTGAAAATCATTTCACACAACATTTCTAGTGAAGAGTATTAGTAGGTGAACTCTGTGAATTAGTCCTCGTTTGTATTTCTTTCGAAATGGTGAAATTTTGCATGGTGCCATCTTCTAGGTCAGATCCAGTACCTATAGCCATTGTACTTCAGCCTCTGCGGAAAGTGTTTGGGAAGAACAGAAAGTATTTGAAAAACAATAAGATCATCAACTTCGATTTATATAATGCAGTACGAAATTATTTTTGATCAATATCTTTTGGTCAATATTGCCCAGCCACTCTTATAATTATAATTTGTGCACTCAACAATTGGATGAGAGTGCCAAGCTGACTCAGATCCGACTCAGATCCAAAGGGTCTGCAAGCCAAGCCTGCGGTACAGCCTCTGTTAGCTTAGCTTCAGACGCTGTTGATGTTAGTTTCTGCTGGTGAAGTCCCACCCACTGGCACTGCTCTAATAGGTCTGTAGCGTCAGTGGGTCCCACCCCGTATGAGGGGTGGGACTAGTGCTTGTAGTCTTACGAGAATCCTCCCCTCTTACACTTCCTATTTACTTCTACGCAAAAATCGTCATATTGCGTCATCTTAAACTGGAAGTGTTGGAGATCGATACTGATCCCTCCAGTCTCTCCAGAAAATAAGGGAATGATGCACGACCATCCAAAAATATGAGTGGGTTTCTAACAATACAAAGCTTAATGGAAATGGGTGAAGTTTCCCTTTAAAAACACACAATGGGCCCTATCTTGCATCCGGCGCAATTGACTTAATCACTGGCGCATGTGTCGTTGCTAGTTTGCAACTGGCGCAGAGCGTTCTTTTCCCTCCTGCGCCACCCGTCGGTAAAGTAGGGAATGATCTTGCGCCCCAAGGGGCGGCTAGGCGAAAGGAGGGGGCGTGTTCTGGCGCAAACGTTCCCTGGTGCTATTTTGACGTTTCAGAAACCACTTGCGCCACAAACCAGGAGATACCTGGTTTAAAGTCAGTGGCGCGTTGTTCAGATGCTATTTTAAGGGCGCATGCATAATGTTGCTTGTGCACCTCGCGCATACACTTTGCTTCTCTCATCTACCTAGCCACACATTCTTGGTAAATTATTTGGGTAAGAACAGCTGATACAGCGGTAATAAGTTGTGCTTTTAAATCATTGCATCTGCAAAGACTGTACAGCAAAGACATATTTTCTTGACACAGACATCGTGTACATGCCCATAACTTTTAGGATTGATTAGTATTTGATCATGAGAAAACATTGTTTTACCGCGAGTAAAAGAATGAATGAATGCGGGCGCGGGTGTGTGTATGTGTAACACTCACACTCGCGGGCGGGCCTGCGTGTGTGCGTCCATCTGTTTAAACGCACGCAAACTAAACACGTAACTCATAATACAGTCCATGGCAATGTATATTAACGTGAGGACACATGGATATTAGGAACACAAGTCGATAACGATAATGCATACAATACTGATAAGAAACAATGTTTATAATGTATTGCATATATCATTAAATAGAACCACAGTTACCGCATATCATATGTTATATCATATACGTTTTCTTTGCCGAAATTTATTTGAGGACTCAGTATTTCTAAAGTTGTGGAAGAAAACCTTATTCCATGTGTGAATTAGGGCATATTATTTGGCCATAAACTGAGCCAAATGCAGCTTGAAATGCATGTGCATCTGTCTTATCGGAGAATGCAGACGCGCTGTCAAAATATTAACTCGTCAGATTGAAATGCGCTCATGGCTCTTAAAGGGGATGGGAGCTGGCACTCTCATTGGTTTGTCGCATGTTACGCCCAACCCACACCTACGGGTAATTAGGGTACTTCAGACCGACCCTTTTTAGATATGCGCCGGGCGCAAGAGTCATTTTTCACCCCGTTAAACTAGCGACATCGCCGTAGAACCGCCCACAGAGCTACTTGCGCTTTGCGCCTCGCACTTGCGTTTCAGACTGTTAAAATAGGGCCCAATGAGTGGAATACAATGCACTCAGTGAGTGTGTAGGTGTGCTTAGCGGGTGGGGCTGCAGAGAAGGCTGCATGGCTAGTCAACCAGTTAGCGGATCTCATGCAGAAGAATGCTTTAGGCACAAGAACATTACCCCCAAAATGTATTGACACAGACAAAATCACAGACCTTCACGCATGCACGCTGGCAAAAATCCACAGAGTCACACACACACACTTTTAAAGTAGGAAACACGCCAGAAGTAACATTAAATTGCATCTCTTACATAACCTCATCTTACACTGCACTCTCCCCAAAACCACATTTTCAATACACCACTTCTTCATTGGGTGAAATCCAACCTTTAAAACAACCTTTAGAGTGAACCTTTGTGGGAAACCTTTGGGTGCTGGTTGGCTGCGGGCCAATGAATCCTTATAGCGCTTATTTGCGGATCTAATTAAATGGCATTAGCAGAGGACCTTTTGCACAGGATGTGCAGTCTCCTGTACCGCAGGCTTGGCTTGCAGACCCTTTGGATCTGAGTCGGATCTGAGTCAGCTTGGCACTCTCATCCAATTGTTGAGTGGACAAATTATAATTATAAGAGTGGCTGGGCAATATTGACCAAAAGATATTGATCAAAAATAATTTCGTACTGCATTATATAAATCGAAGTTGATGATCTTTTTGTTTTTCAAATACTTTCTGTTCTTCCCAAACACTTTCCGCTCAGCTATGCGCCAGAGAACTCACGTTATGCATTGTACATATTTATAATTTGAAATTCGTCCCAGCCTTTTTTCCACAGATACTCTAGGGTCTATACCATATAACCGTGTTTTCTGATTACAGTTTAATGCATTTTTCACAATTTACCAACTCTCGTTTTGAAGGCTGAACAGACAATTTGACTGGAACTACTTAGCAGGTGTCCGTATATCAGGGGTTAATGCACACCCTGCAGCCAATCAAAATCGAGTTTTCCCCAGACCATGGCATAAAATAATATAAACAATTTCAGTGGAGATACCAGATCTCAATATCGAACAGCTCTCACAGGAAGGTGATAGGGTATGTACATGTTTGTGCATGGCTGTAGGTCTCAATGTTGTCGCGTTCTTGTTGAAAGTAGTTCGAAACGGGTCGCTTTTAACTCATTTTATTTGTTAAAGTATTTCGGTATGGTAACTATTAAGCAAAAGGGAGGGAATTGTATCTAACATGCTTAGAGTGAAATACAGAGAGGTACTTAAACCCGAGGCTCTCTGCACACGCACGCCTATGATTCTCTGGCCTCCTCTGGCTCTGGGCGCTGCGAATGAAGCAAGTAGGCGTGGCCTATGTGAAGGAGGCGTGGCCTATGTGACGTCTTAGCTGCGGCTACCGCGTCTGTCTTAAAGATGCTGCCTTCTGTGGCTGGGGTAGGTATTACAGCTTGTATGTTTGATCCTGCTCCCTTGTGGCTGTGTGGGGGTAATGTAGCTTGTGTGTTCGATCCTGCTTCCTAGTGGCTATGTGGGGGCAGCTTATGTGCTTAAAATACGTAACAATGTACACACTGATACACTATGGTATCTTATATCTAGGGCCATGCATACCACCAGACTATAAGCGCTTTTCTTCTTGGATGCTCAGCAAATTCTCTTTATTTTTATTTTTTCTACAACTCAGCCTTAAGTTGCATTTTAAGTTGCAATGCACAACGCACGCACGCACGCACGCACGCACGCACGCACGCATGCACGCACACACGCACACACACACACACACACACACACACACACACACACATAATTGTAAGATAAAGCTCATACTCACCTTAATTCATTTTTTATTTAATTTGAATTACCTCTTAATACCTTGCATTATCTCCATCCATCACTGAAAATGTTGGTCTGTCTGTCTGTCTGTCTGTCTGTCTCTGTCTATCCGTCCGTCCGTCCGTCCGTCCGTCTATCTGTACATCTATTCATCCATCTTTGCCAGCAGATAGTGACAGATTGCTGCCGTTGTGGGTGTTGGATTGACTCGGCTGCCAGATCGACTCAGGGTCCTAGATGCGCAATAATGACGCACTTCCTGTAAACGCTGTTTTTTAAATGCGCGTGCGCGTTTCCTTCATTCCCATGTTATTCCCAAGTATTAACGATCTCCTTTTGTTTTCTAATCTATGAATAATAATCTAATGTACAAATTATTATTGCATATACTTGGGTTATATATAAAAGAAGAATCGGTTAACTCCATTCACTGAACGGGGGGATCCACTTCATTGCCAGCGCTCCCAACACAGAGTCAAAACAGCGACCCACACGCAGACACTTCCGTTCTCCTCCTTCAGAATAAGAGTCCCTAACAGGAACTGGGTTACATATGCATTCATCAGTGCTTTTAGACGTGTTTCCAATGGCTTTGTTTGTGCGAAAGAACGGGCTGCGTTCAATGAAATCAAGACCAAAATGGATTGAGCCTTCTTTTTATGTCCATGATGGAGCCCCGTTTATAAACAACCCTTCCGGGTTTTGTCCGTTTGCTTGTGTCGATACGTCATCTGTAAACGCAGGACCCCGAGTCGATCTGGCAGCCGAGTCAATGCGGTACCCACATCGTCTTACAACATCTAATTAGGTGAGTGCTGTGAGGCAGCGCTCAACTTGTATTCTTCCTAAGGTTAATTGTGACAAAATAGAAATAATATTATAAGAGGCTTAATTATTATTCTATCATTATTATTCTCTACTAATTGCGGGACCTAACTTCCTCCACAATGTTTCACCTAGAGACTCAGGGGTTGCAGAGTTTCCCGCTTACAAACATGGTTGGCTGTGTGCGCAGTGAAGGGCAATTAACAGTTTTGATGCAATGAACTACTGAGGTCACATGAGGGACTAGAGCAGTGTGATCAATGTGCAAACACCATTGTACTGCAGTTTTTCAGATTAGCTTGATGATGTAGTGATTGGTTGCTATTAAAAGATGTGTGCTTGTCTTTTTTTGCATATTATTTAATATAGCTAATGTGTGTTTGTAGTGTCATTCAAAATCACTGACTCAAAGACTATAATTTGACTAAATGAATAAAATATATATATACGTTTAATTCTCACTAATGGGGATATTATAGCCTGCACATATCTGATAGGAAAGCCTGGTGCATCAATAAAATGATCTACATGCATAGAAATCATGATAGTAAAACTCAAATCCACCCCTTTAAAGACTAATCTGTCTTAGATCCATACCTTTATCGTTTTTATCAAAGGGGATAAACCCCATGGTATGTAAAAAAAGATATATCCCTGGCTTTTAGGATTAACGCAGTTAAGGGTCCAACAACACTTGCCATCTTGTTGTTTCTCTATCTGTTGTCTATGCTTAATGCCTCCTGCCGTGACATCGGCCAGAAACCTGACTATAGGAGGACGGCAAATTTTCTGACCTGGTTTACCTTTAAACTTTGTTCAAACATTTAACAAATCATCACACTTTGATCTTTAGATTTATCCAAAGATATATTTATACTCGGGATCTAACAGTTTGTCAGTTGGTCTACATTTAGGGCATTTAGCAGACGCTTTTATCCAAAGCACCTTACAATAAGTGCATTTTTCAGGAGAAAGAGAAAAAACAATATATCGCTGTTGGTACGTTAAAGAGGTGCATAGAAACTTGGTTTGGGCCAAGCACTTACAATTGCTAGGTTAATCCATTCCCCTTATACAACAAAGATAGCAAGGATAAGACACTATACAATGCTAAGTACTATTTCTAAGTATCAAGACATCCAACATACAATGAGTGCATACATTAAGTGCAAGGATGTACAACATTCAATCAGTGTGGTGAGGGGTGTTTTTACCCCTTTTTAATGCTAACCCTATGAGAAGGGGTGGTGAGGGTAAGTAAGGAGGCTTTGCAGAGTCCAGGCGAACTCGGAACAAGTGAGTCAACGTAAGTACTTTGCAGAAGCTCTGCGGCCCTCACATCGGCAGGGAGCTCGCTCCACCTTTGCGGTGCCAAAACAGATAAGAGTTGTGACCTTGTTGTTGGACTTATCGATTGCGGTACCAGGCGTCCAGCTGAGGTAGTTGAGCAGAGCGGTCGAGCTGGGGTGTGATTGGGGATGGAGATACCTCAATGGTCTGTTTGACATCATTGAGCCCTTAAGAGCAACATAACCCTGTTATAGCCCAAGTTGGCTACATCAAAAAGCTGAACATTTCAATATGTCACCTAGAAACACAATGTGAAAATCCTAAATCGATTGGAAATAAATATATACCCCATTTTATATTACAACGGATCCCCATAGCCACTACGGTGACTCATGTTTGACATCCACGCATTCGTCTACCCCTACTGAGCCTGACCGGGTCCAACTTGTAGAAGTTCGACTTATCGTTTTGGAGAATGAGTCTTTCCATTTAATAGTCGTTAAAATATGTAAAAAAAGTATGGCTATTTGTATTGATATTTTTGTTTGCTGTTTTTCCTGCCCACAATTGCACTTTGGGCTGAACCTCTCCCTGTCTCTCTCTCTAATCCTGTCCGGGGCTGCTGCGCCGCTTTGTTGCGACTCCTCTCGGATAGTTTTATCAATAAGCAGGATTACTTTTATCACTCTCTTTAACACACACACAGCTCCACTGTCTCTGTAGTCCCTTTAAATGGAACCCTGTTTATCTCATTGCTTGGTTTTTTACTATGGCTGGATTTCTTTTCTGACACGGCTGGTGGTCATATATGAGAGAGAGAGAGAGAGAGAGAGAGAGAGAGAGAGAGAGAGAGAGAGAGATGAGGGAGCCAGGTGTCTCCAGAACTCTACACACATATCCAATGAATCCGAAATTCAACATGTGTGTATGTGTTTGTATGTACATGGATGTATGAATATGTGTGGAACTGTGTGTTTTGTTTTTTTTCTGCATGTGGGCATGTGCAGGTGTGTAACCATTAGCACATCTGTGCATGCAAGAGAGCGATAAAAGGAGTGGGGGTTGACATGGAGTGTGAAAGCCATCCATTTCAAACCCCTGGTCTATGGCTGCAGCCTTGAGGCTGCAAAACAAGTCCCAGTGGAGAGCACCCGTGACCGTTCCAGCTGGAGGGTCCTCCTAGCAAGCCATGGTCAGTGGACACTCGGGGGGGCATTTCCCTTCACTATAGTTGTCTAGTGGTGGCCAGTGACCAGCTCAGTGACTGGCTAGTGGTTGTCTAGTGGCTGGCTAATGGCTGGCTAGTGGCTGACTAGTGGTTGGCTAGTGATTGGCTAGTGGCTGGCTAGTGGTTGGCTAGTGGCTGGCCAGTGACAGGCCAGTGATTTGGTAGTGATTGTCTAGTGGCTAGCTACTGGCCTGCATTCCTCAAGAGCCCATGCATCCCCTCTGCAAACAAAGAAATGGAAGTGGCCTGTGGAGGTTCATTCCGAGAGAGGGAGGGAGCAGAGAGAGAAAGAGAGAGAGACACCCTGCATAAGGCAGACTATGATTCAAGAGGTAAAGGGATTGCAATGCTTTGCTTTTAGCTTGCCAGACTTTCATCCCAGCCCTGCTCATATGGAATGAGGACTGGGGGGGGTCAAACACTAATTTCTGCATGTGGGCATGTGCAGGTGTGTAACCATTAGCACATCTGTGCATGCAAGAGAGTGATAAAAGGAGTGGGGGTTGAGATGGAGTGTGAAAGCCATCCATTTCAAACCCCTGGTCTATGGCTGCAGCCTTGAGGCTGGCAAAACAAGTCCCAGTGGTGAGCACCCGTGACCGTTCCAGCTGGAGGTCCTCCTAGCAAGCCATGGTCAGTGACACTCGGGGGGCATTTCCCTTCACTATAGCTGGCTAGTGGCTGGATATTGGTAGCTAGTGGCGGGCTAGTGGACTGGCTAGTGGTTGTCTAGTGGCTGGCCGGTGACAGCTCAATGACTGGCTAGTGGTTGTCTAGTGGCTGGCCAGTGACAGCTCATTGACTGGCTAGTGGTTGTCTAGTGGCTGGCTAATGGCTGGCTGGTGGTTGGCTAGTGATTGGCTAGTGGCTGGCTAGTGGTTGGCTAGTGGCTGGCCAGTGACAGGCCAGTGATTTGGTAGTGATTGTCTAGTGACTAGCTACTGGCCTGCATTCCTCAAGAGCCTATGCATCCCCTCTGCAAACGAAGAAATGGAAGTGGCCTGTGGAGGTTCATTCCGAGAGAGGGAGGGAGCAGAGAGAGAAAGAGAGAGAGACACCCTGCATAAGGCAGACTATGAGTCAAGAGGTAAAGGGATTGCATGCTTTGCTTTTAGCTTGCCAGACTTTCATCCCAGCCCTGCTCATATGGAATGAGGACTGATCCATGTGAGAAAGCTGCGTTTTTATGGAACTTTGAAAGGTATCCTATTCAGGTAGAGGAAATATAATACAGCAGTAATATATTATATATATATATATATATATATATATATATATATATATATATATATATATATATATTTTAAGCATTACTATGCATATAGGGAATAATTGATCGATTCGGATTTGATTTATATCGAAACTGTATCTCTGTATCTCAAGACCTTACAGTATGCATAGTATGCATGGGATATTTAACATGTTTTCTTAGAAAGTAAATATTCTAATAAACAGCTGTTCTCAATCCCCTTAATTACTGCAGCATTGCAGGCACCATTAACACTTCACACTGTTACATTCAGGAACATTTTTCCCTTCCGCCTCTTCACACATTTTCATAGCAATGCCGGAATATGGGCCAAGGGACAGTCCACCCGAGGGCGGAAATGCAACACTAAGAGGAGGGCACTTATTTCAGAACCTGTCCCGTTTACAGAAATTCCCAGGCAAAAGAAGCTGTATTGATATTGTAATCGGATAACCCAAAAGCATTGGCACATTTAGATCAGATTCCTCTCAGCGGAGTCTTGAGATTGATTCGGATTCGATCACTCTACTCCTATGAAGGCCAGCTGCCATAAACTCAAGGAGTGAGAGCTAGCTTATTCGAAACCTATCAAGAAAAGATGAGCTTCTTTGCAAACATTCCAAACTGTATTGGTGTTTACTATTTGATCACCTGAAAAAAACATTGGCGCGTTAAGATAAAAGGTCACCGATTTAATTTTGATCCTCAGTGGAGTATTTTGATTGGTTCGCTCGCACTACGTGAAAGCTGTGCTACGTCAGGACGACGTTATCCTTTACCTGCCTCGATGTGGCTTGCTTCTATGGAAGGCCTTTAGGCAGGGATTAAAGTGAAAAAAAATCTTCTGACTGAAATTTTATTCGCGCTACAGCCAAGTCACGTGCAGTGTGTGAAACATGTTCCAGGTTAGGTTACTTGACACCTGCTTAAGAAATACAAATGTATAAGACGTCAGCACCAAATGCAGCCATCACGTTTAAATGCTCGACCAATACTGTTTTACAGGAGGAGGATTTTAAACAGCTGTTCTTTTGCATCTATTGCAATTTTTTTTGTTGTCTTTTCAATTAGACTCTAAGATTTTTTTTTTTGCAAAGCTTGTCTCATATTTTAACTCTCCTAAAAAAGGCTTGCCCATCGTTCCCCGTTTCCGTCAGCCATGCCCATCTCCATTTATTTTTTTTGTGTTTTATCAATATCCGATACATCAGAGCCGTCAATCATTATAAGGGAGTTCATACTAGCTTAACTTTCGCTCTGACACTCAACACTAACACAACAAAGAGACGTAAGATGTGGCGCGAAAATGGTGTGTATATTATTACATTTGCATATAATATATTTAATATATATTTCATATATAATCGGGATGTACATTAAAATGCTTGTGTTTTCAGTCAATTTTAACGGTAGACCTTTTAAATACTCACTATATAATTTGACAATTTTACCGGCGTTGACGTATGACGACATAATACACGCGTGTATTATGTCCATGTTTGAAACTGCATACTACCGTACTGCCGACTACATACTGCGCGGTATGTACTGTATACTGCATACTGAATGTGGGATTCAGTATGCAGTATACAGCAGACCGACTGCACCGCAGTATACAGTATGCAAGTTTCCCAGAATGCATTTCGCGGCAGCGGTAGAGGTAAAGCTGCTAAAAGCCGTTATGCGAGAAAGTACCTATTTAGATCCTTAATATGCGATTAGTTTATCCAAATGACGCCTGTTTGTAAATTTGTCCCGACGTTATCGGAGATGTGAAGTGGCCTCTGTGAACTCCAAATGACGGAAATCCGTCGTAGCGACGGAGAACTTTAATCCATGAGCCTTTAGGGAAAATAACTTCTCAGAAGTGTTGCGTTAACAAGACACGACATTATTGACGGGTAATGCAACAATAATTTACACGCTAACAAGTCAGGTCTAATTTTGGCGTGTTAGACACGCAAATGATCTGTCAAAGCCAATGGGTTGTTCCATTCTTGTATTGTAGGGGTGTTAGAAACATCACAGAATGAAGCTAGCGATCTTTCTTCCATGCCCAAGCAACTTCTCCGTCTCCCGCTGAAAGTTTAAATTGGCTTGCCCTAAACCACAAACACTGGTTTACCGCTTGATACCAGAGGCGGAGTGGCCGTCGGGACGATCGGGAGACTTCCCGGTCGGCCGGCCGTCCAGCGAGGTCTGGTGGACCGGCCCACAATTGTGCAGGCGGCCTGCGAAGTCAGTTGGATCGGCCCACAGTTGTGAGCGGGCCGCGAAGCGTCTGCAAGCCGGCCCTGAGCATAATTTATTCCCGTCAAGACGCCGTGAAAATCCCCTAAATAAACAATATGTGTCTTGAGAACATCCAACCAATATTTATATCACTTGCTTACTCTCTATGTCTCATTTATGGGTTTTTTTTATATATTTTTTTTTTACTTCATTTAATTCTTCATTATTCAGGCGTTACAGAACTTTCATAGCCATAAATAAATAATACGAACTACAGTTTACTTTAATTTGTTTGTTCTTGAATTGACGTAGAATGGAGCAAAGACTCCTGGGATTGGGAAATGCGTTTATCCAATAAACAGCTTGCAGGGCAAGTCCATTTTCGGAAATGTAGGGGGATATATGAGCGGCCCCACGTCTAATGGCATGACCCTAAAGACGCGTCAGACAAGAGAAGGCGAGCAAGTTCGTGGTTGCTTGCTTTGGTTTACCGGCGTTGCTATGGTTACCGTTCTTGTAAGGAAGTGCGCCAATTATCGGAGGGCCAATTCTCTTCCGCACAGAGCAGAACTGTGGCCTATTTTACACATTTTTATTTTCTTAATTATAATTATATCATTCATTTTTACCGATTTTTTTTTTTATTACTGAAAAAACAAACAAAAAAAAACGTTGTTTGCGGGGGGGGGGGGAGGGCCGGACCGGGGAGGATTCTCCCGGTGGCTATTAGTGTCCCACTCCGCCCCTGCTTGATACACATAATTTTCTTTACAGTATACCTAGGTGCTTGAAATGAGTGCGTAACACGTGAGTAGAAGCCGACATCAGTAGTGAATAATGCTTTGCTTTAGTTGCTATAGCTTCACATTTTAAGAAATAGATCCACACAGAAACTCCTTCTCTTTTGGCACAAAGAAGATTTTTTTCAAAGAAAGCAAGTCAAACTATTTCAATTCACAATTGATTAATGTTCTTTCCTTTCTTCCTATATAAACCGTGAGTTCAACTTTTAAAATACCAAAAATGTTATTTGTTAAATGGTTATTCAGTGAAAGGTTCTTTGTCAGCTCTGCCCAGCTCACTTAAAATGTAGGCTATATTGATCCATCTTCATCTTCCACATTTAAGTGAAAGAAAGGCAAACAAAAACTAAGCTTAAAAAAATCCTTTTATAACTTATGTTCTTGAAGCAAAACTCATGCGGTTGAACAATGCTCTGTCTCCCTATGCTGGTGTGAGGGCGTTATGTCTCACTGAGTGTGTGTCTTGCCTGTGTGAGCTCACATCTGTGTGCAATAAGGCTCTTCCAGGCGCCAGCACAGTAGATGTTTGGCAACTGTGGAAAACGTAATTGTTTGCAGACTTTTGCTGTGTGAGCATTGCGATTGTTGGGCAGGTCTAGTGATGAGTGCTAATGTTTAATGGAGGGCTGCTGCTCTTTCTCCACCTCTCTCTCTCTCTAAGCCTCTACCTATTCTCTATCATTCCTCTCTATCTCCTACCTGGCTCTGTGTGTGTGTGTGTGTGTGTGTGTGTGTGTGTGTGTGTGTGTGTGTGTGTGTGTGTGTGTGTGTGTGTGTGTGTGTGTGTGTGTGTGTGTGTGTGTGTGTGTGTTGGCGTGGAGGGATGCATGTTTGTCCGTAAACACAAAGCAGCAACTGTAAATCGCTTCTGATAAACATGTGTCAGAAGGATTAGGGCATGAACAAATCAACATGTGCAATTTGCTATGATTTTATGTCTTTGTGTGTGTTTCTGTGTGTTTGTGAGTGTGGGAATGTTTTTATGTACGTATGTGCATGCTCTCTTGGCAGTATTTTGTTTTCACTCAATCTCTTCATGTGCGTCAAGTATTCCATAATGTGATAAACACCATGTCTTGAAGCTGATGCATTATCCTGAGTGCTTTTGTGTTCCTTGCCAGTCCTAAACATACAGGAACCGTTGTTTCATTTCATTTACCTGCTATTATTTAACCAAGGGTGTTTTGTAAGCCGTGTGCCCACACCCAAACACTTACTTGAGTCTACATATCTCCCCCAAGCCTGGGACCTATTAAATGGTGGGAATAGAATAAATACATGAAGCAATCCACCCCCCAATACACCTAGGTTTTCATAACTTGCTGTGTTAATAGGGAAAAATAGATTGTTTCCAGGTTGTGCCGGAGGGTAATTGAATGAAGCAGTGATTAATTGGCAGGGCATGTTGGAACAGCACCTGAATGAGGCCGTTAGAAGCCCCTTTGCTTGAATGGTACGGACCTGTTGGGACTAGAGTTAGCACTAGTTCTTTCTGTTTGGCTTATTGTCATTTACACGGCGGTTAAAGAGATACGATGTGTCTGTGTGAGTTTGCATACTAGCTGCCTCTCTAGTTCAAGGAATTGAACAGAAGTAAACAAGTAGTGAAGAGAGACATAGTCGAGCTTTAGATGTGAACGCCATCTCGTCCGCCACATTGCAGGTCTTTTTGTTTTGAACTGTTGCATCTTTTTTTTCTTGTTCATTTGTCAGTGTTGCATGAATTAATTCAGCGAACTACGTGTTCTCTGGATCAAGGCAAGGCTTTCAATGAATCTTGATATATTTCTTGAGATCACTAAAGACACTTTTGCATTCAAGAGGCTTCCCTTTACATGTAGAGTGGTCATTGTCAGCATCTTATTTGATTACTTTAAAAAACATCTTATTTAAACACAATTTAGCGCTTCCTTTTGTACCAGAAATATAAATTGTAGATATCTCAGAATGACATCAAACTGTGGTGACCCACACCTACAATGATAGGACATTCACCTAGGGACTGTACCTTTAGGGTTTTGGGATAACAGTTCTGGTTTATGACAGTTCCGGTTTACGGCAGTTACGTTTTGAACTCATGCTGGAGTAACACTTTAATTGAAGTGGAGAGTAAAGCCGACTCGACCCATCTCCGTCTCTTGTCTCGTCATTTACCGCACTCCACAAAACTATAATAAACATGATAGGAGAAATAAGAGGCAGAAAGACATGAGTTGTCACTGCAGCTATTACAATTTCATTAAACTGTGTTAAATGCCTCTCCTGGAACCGTCACCTTATCGTGGTGGAGAGGTTTGCGTGTCCCTGTGAACCTGAGAGCTGTGTTGTCTGGAGCCTTGTGCTCCTGGTAGGGTCTCTCATGGCAGAGTGGTCTCAGGTGAGGGGCCAGACTAAGAATGGTTCAAAAAACTCCAATGAATAACGAAAAAAGAGGAGATGTGACCCGGCCCGGAGGAAGCCCTCGATGGCGAGCGCCTGGTGGCCGGGTTTTCCACGGAGCCCAGTCGGGCACAGCCCGGACAAACTACGTGGCACCCCCCCTCTCTTCATCCCATGGGCCCACCACCTGTGGGGGTCGGGTGCGCAGCCACATGGGTGGCAGCGAAGGTCAGGGGTCTCGACGGACCAGACCCGGGCGGCAGAAGCTGGCTCTGGGGACGTGGAACGTCACCTCGCTGTGGGGAAAGGAACCGGAGCTTGTGAGGGAGGTGGAGCGCTATCAGTTAGATCTGGTGGGGCTTACCTCCACGCACAGTCTCAGCTCTGGTACCGTACTCCTGGATAAGGGTTGGACTCTATTCTTCTCCGGAGTTGCCGAGGGCGTGAGGCGCCGGGCGGGTGTGGGGATACTCATAAATCCCCGGCTGAGCGCCGCGGTGTTGGAGTTTACCCCGGTAGACGAGAGGGTCGCCTCCCTGCGCCTAAGGGTTGTAGGGGGGAAAACTCTGACTGTTGTTTGTGCGTATGCACCAAACAGCAGCTCAGAGTACTCGGCCTTCTTGGAGACCCTGAATGGAGTTCTGTATGGGGCTCCAGTAGGGGACTCCGTAGTTCTGCTGGGAGACTTCAACGCCCACGTGGGCAACTATGGAGACACCTGGAGAGGCGTGGTGGGGAGGAACGGCCTCCCTGATCTAAACCCGAGCGGTCGTTTGTTATTGGACTTCTGTGCTAGTCATGGATTATCCATAACAAACACCATGTTCGAACATAAGGGTGCTCATAAGTGTACCAGAGTACCCTAGGCCGAAGATCGATGATCAATTTCGTGATCGTGTCATCTGATTTGAGGCCGCATGTTTTGGACAATCGGGTAAAGAGAGGGGCGGAACTGTCAACCGACCACCATCTGGTTGTGAGTTGGATCAGGGAATGGGGGAAATTTCCGGATAGACCTGGTAAGCCCAAATGAGTAGTGCGGGTGAACTGGGAACGTCTGGAGGAGGCCCCCGTCGTAGGTATCTTCAACTCACACCTCCGGCGGAGCTTTTCTGGCATTCCTGTGGAGGTTGGGGGCATTGAGCCGGAGTGGGCGGTGTTCAAAGCCTCCATTGCTGAAGCTGCGGTGGCTAGCTGTGGCCTCAGGGTCTTAGGCTCCTCAAGGGGCGGTAACCCTCGGACACCGTGGTGGACACCGGTGGTCAGGGAAGCCGTCCGACTGAAGAAGGAGGCCTTCCGGGATATGATATCCTGGAGGACTCCTGACTCGGTTGCAGGGTACCGACAGGCTCGAAGGGCTGCAGCGGCTGCCGTGTCGGAGGCTAAGCAGCGGGTGTGGGAGAAGTTCGGAGAGGCCATGGAGAAGGACTTTCGGTCGGCACCAAAGTGTTTCTGGAAGACTATCCGGCACCTCAGGAGGGGGAAACGGGGAACCATCCAAGCTGTGTACAGTAAGGATGGGACTCTGTTGACCTCAACTGAGGAGGTCGTCGGACATTGGAAGGAACACTTTGAGGAACTCCTGAATCCGAATAACACGCCCTCTATGTTGGAGGCAGAGCTCGAGGTTGATGGTGTTTCGTCGTCAATTTCCCTGGTGGAGGTCACTGAGGTAGTCAAACATCTCCGCAGTGGCAAAGCCCCAGGGATTGATGAGATCCAGCCAGAAATGCTAAAGGCTCTGGGTGTTGAGGGGCTGTCATGGTTGACACGCCTATTCAACATCGCGTGGGAGTCGGGTACAGTGCCAAAGGAGTGGCAAACCGGGGTGGTGGTTCCCCTGTTCAAAAAGGGGGACCAGAGAGTGTGTGCCAATTACCGGGGTATCACACTTCTCAGCCTCCCTGGTAAAGTCTACTCCAAGGTGCTGGAAAGGAGGGTTCGGCCGATCGTCGAACCTCAGATTGAAGAGGAACAATGCGGTTTTCGCCCCGGACGTGGAACTATGGACCAGCTCTTCACTCTCGCAAGGATCCTGGAGGGGGCCTGGGAGTATGCCCATCCGGTCTACATGTGTTTTGTGGATCTGGAGAAGGCGTATGACCGGGTCCCCCGGGAGAAACTGTGGGAGGTGCTGCGGGAGTATGGGGTAAGGGGGTCTATCCTCAGGGCCATCCAATCTTTGTACTCCCAAAGCGAGAGCTGTGTTCGTGTTCTCGGCAGCCAGTCAGTTTCGTTCTCAGTGGGTGCTGGTCTCCGCCAGGGCTGCGCCTTGTCACCAATCCTGTTTGTGATATACATTGACAGGATATCGAGGCGTAGTCGTGGTGGGGAGGGGTTGCAGTTCGGTGGTCTGAGGATCTCGTCACTGCTTTTTGCAGATGATGTGGTCCTCATTGGATCATCGGCCTGTGACCTTCAGCACTCACTGGATCGGCTGGCGGCCGAGTGTGAAGCGGCTGGGATGAGGATCAGCACCGCTAAATCTGAGGCCATGACTCTTAGCAGGAAACCGGTGGATTGCTTACTCCGGGTAGGAAATGAGTCCTTAGCCCAAGTGAAGGAGTTCAAGTACCTCGGGGTCTTGTTCGCGAGTGAGGGTACTATGGAGCGTGAGATTGGCCGGAGAATCGGAGCAGCGGGGGCGGTATTGCGTTCGCTTTACCGCACCGTTGTAACGAAAAGAGAGCTGAGCCGCAAGGCAAAGCTCTCGATCTACCGGTCGATCTTCGTTCCTATCCTCACCTATGGTCATGAGGGCTGGGTGATGACCGAAAGGACGAGATCGCGGGTACAAGCGGCCGAGATGAGTTTTCTCAGAAGGGTGGCTGGCGTCTCCCTTAGGGATAGGGTGAGAAGCTCAGCCATCCGTGAGGAACTCGGATTAGAGCCGCTGCTCCTTTACTTAGAAAGGAGTCAGCTGAGGTGGTTCGGGCATCTGGTAAGGATGCCCACTGGGCGCCTTCCTTGGGAGGTGTTTCAGGCACGTCCAGTGGGGAGGAGGCCTCGGGGAAGACCCAGGACTAGGTGGAGAGATTATATCTCAACACTGGCCTGGGAACGCCTCGGGATCCCCCCGTCAGAGCTGGTCAATGTTGCCTGGGAAAGCGAAGTCTGGGGCCCCCTGCTTGAGCTGCTCCCCCCGCGACCCGACCCCGGATAAGCGGATGACGATGAGGATGTGTTAAATGCTGAGCTTTTCCAAGTCTGAATCAAAACCTTCTAAAAGCTACCTGCCATGCAGGCAGTCTCTGATTCTCTGCTCAAAAAGATTTGCAACCAATAGGCCTCTATTTCACAGACGGGTACACTAATTTAACTCACAATGCCAACCGAGCTGCACCTTACCCACTAATCACATTTGATCCCAATCCCATTTAAGGTGACAAAGATAACTGTTCCGTGGTAATGTATTATAACATAACTCTTACAGGAACATGAAAAAAAGAGCAGAGTGTGTGGGAAAAAAAAGAAAGGAAGAAGATTTTCTTTCTTCCGGTTTAAACAAGCAGAGAAACTGTTCAGACTGGGGGCAGAAGGCAGTGTGAGTAAACTCTATTTATCACTGACTCCTTCAAATCGATGCTCAGGCAGTGTGTGCGCACACACATTTACAAACGTGTGTTTGTGTATGTTGTGTTGTGTTGTGTTGTGCGTGCACTTACAAGACAGAAGCGGAGAGTGATTACATGTAGTGATTCCCAGCAATGGCAGTGTCCGCGGCCCTGCGTCTGACGCCGCCCACACAGCATCGGCGAGTAAATCACAACAAACAGGGGGGACATGGGCTGACCTGCCTGTCATGAATAGAAATCCATGGCGTGATTGAGACGAATTCGATAATGACCTGGATACCCCGGGAATAATAACTCAAATCAAACCTCTACGGCTGCACCGTCATTACTATAGTTACAGACAGCAGCGCGTCAGTATTCAAGTGTGACGACCTCCAACCCCCCCCCCCCCCCCCCCCAGAAACGGTGGTTAAGACTGAAACGACGGGCTACATTTTGCTAGACTTATGTGATTCTAGTTGACTGACTGTTGTTTAATGAACAACCACAATAGTATTGTAATGTGGTGATTTTTGGAGACGAAATCTTCCATTTGTTTAGTTACTACTTGTTGGTATTATTATCATAAGGCGTCATACCAGCCCTAACGTCTATCAACCAAAGTGATGATGACTCTGAAGACATGTTATGCTGGTTGAGGTTGCGACTTTGGATGAGGCCAAATGTAGAATCTTCTAGAAGAGTAGTGGATTAGGGCATTAGAAGCCATGGCTGTGCCAACTTCAAATGCTCACTGCAGGGACCGATTCGTTGCTTTTAGTGTGTGTATAGATTCGAGGAGGTCTGGTAGTCTGCGTATATATTAAATAAATATATATGTATATAAATAGGTATGTATATACATGCATAAATATTTATATTTATTTATTCATTCATTTATTATGTACAGAGACCAACAGACCTCCTCAAAGCAAGAAAGTGGTCTATTAAATTCAAGATGGGTGGGCTAGAATAGTGCCATACCATCAATAGCTAGAATAGTGCCATACCATCAATATGAATTTAATTTGTAGAATTTTCGAGAGGATGATCAATGGTCAGATACAGATCTCGTTTTAACAATAATTATATTGATGTAACGAGAAAGGATGTAATGATAACGCCAAGAAAATAAAGGCTACATGGTTATAATAATTTGAATATACTGAACTCATAAAGCGTATAACAGACAACGAGACAGAGATCTAGTTGTGGGCCAGCAGAAGCTGCATTTTAACCGAATTCGGCCTATAACCTTATACATAAGTCTTACTCTATATACATGTCAAATGTATGATATGCTGTAGGCCTACGTAAAGGCTAGTTTTTTATATTATAAACATTTTACTTTTTTTACGGTTTTTCCTGAACCACATTCCCCATAGAAAAAGTATACGTGTTAGTTGGTGTTACAACCCTCTTGATTGGACTGGTGGAAGTGGAGTGTCAATGGTCAGATACAGATCTTGCTACATGTTCTACTTACAATATTATCACTAAATAATTCTGTATTTATTTATCTATGGTATATAATTTACATTTTAGTATTGAATTGATTCAATATTAAACCAATGCATTTCAATCGGGAGTTATTTTCTTCAGAAGGGGGGACGGGCTGCGCAGGATTCATCAAATCAACAATCCTATGGTGGCTGCCATCGACTGCCCCCTTCCACACACTTCTTTACGACCTAGGGCCATTATTTCATTTTTCTGTAACATCCACGCATATATCCTGCATTTAATACATCTTCATGTTGTATGCACAATATTCCGAACAAACCCCCGAACATATTGATTCTAGATTCCTGTGATAGGAGCGGGACGCTTTGATGAGGATCTCTGCTCCAAACCACGTTAACGACTTAAGGGCGGCCGGCAACTGAGCTGCCGTCAATTGTGTTGTTTTGGTTCTGGCTAGGAAATAGAAGGACACCTTGGAATATCTTTCCATTTTACACAGTTTAGACTTGTAATTAATAAGTTACTTTTGTATTGAACTTGACTCGTTTTTTATTTAAATCGCTGTCTGGTGTCTAGTTACGTCAATCAGAGAGATGCGCATGGACGGATTTTGTACCGACACAGCCTAGGCCTATAACCTATTAGTGAAAGCAAAACACCAAGCTCATTGATTTAAAGGTCCCATGGCATGCCACCAGGTGTAGTGTGATTAGCCATTCCGAGCCGTTTTGGAAATCTGCCCCTTATGACATCAGAGCTCGGCATGTCCACCTAGATGTGTGCTGGATAGATCAGTCTACCAGCCTACCCAGTGGACAGTAGCAAACGTTGCTCATCTATCCGTCACACTTCTAGGTGGACACGCCACCTGTGATGTCATAAGGGGCAGATTTCCAAAACGGCTTATAACGGCTAATCATACCACACCTGGTGGCATGCCATTGAAACTTTAATGAGGCAGGGTTATATGAAACAATTAATTAAGATATCATGCGTGAGAGGTCATTCCTCCTCCTGATTGTGCTTCCTATTTATGTCTAGTGTACCCCTACTGTCCACAAGCACCCCCTCCCCCCCCATAATATGGATATGGATAATTTTTGCCACGTCCCAGTGTTGGTGGTGTCATATATATGATTCAAATATACTACAATAATAAATTAGGAGGCCGAAGCCCTAAAGGAAGTAATGAAATAGGTGACTGAGTCGAGAACATTAACAAGTAATTAGACCTGGGATCTCTTTTATATCAAAGAAGGTCTCATAGATTATAAACTGGGGGGCTCCAGCTCTACAGGAAAGGCTCACACAGCATCATCAAATGCTCCATTGAAACGCATTGGCAACCAGCCTTTGCTAGAAATTAATCTAAATTAGTTGACAGGTGATAGAATCTTGTCCATTAGACCTTCTACAAGGGGGTATCTTGGGATTACTCTGTGAAAATTGTGGGTCTCTGGAAAAAAGCCAGCCCTAACCCAGTCCCTAACCCTAACCCAAAACCTCAGACCACCCCCCCTTCCTGCCCTCGGGTTCAGAGAGGGACAATTTTCAGTGTGGGGGTCCCAGTTGGCCCCTAGAATAAGGTAGTCAAGTTTCAGTACGGTAGGACTTTCCTATCTCAAAAACTGTCTTTCCACCACATTCTGATTCACTAGGTCTTACAGGCAACACTTCTGAGGGGCTTTGTCCAAAAAACAGTCCATTTTGGAAAACTATTTTTCTGGCGTAGTGGTCTGTCCGGGGAGCGAATCTCGGTCCGGTCCATGATCCTATACTGAAGCCACACGTTCTTCTATAAGACAGTCTCCACTTCCCTTTTTATACCCCTCACCTGCGTTTGATTGCCTTCCTCCATCGCAGGTGTTTCCCCTTTGCGTTGAGTGGGGCCGCGCCAATGCGGTCCCTGGCGCCCTCTGGGGGAAAAGGGTGGTAGACAGCCTGTATCACCTGCCCCATGGGCTTCCAGGGCCGCTGTGTCGGGGCCGGGTTGCCACAATATATATATATATATTTATTTATTTATTTATTATATACGGAGACCACCAGGGCCCTGTACCACGAAGCTCGCTTAGAGGGTTAGCGAGGTATGTTGAGCTCCAAGCCTGGGTTAGTTGTACCACGAAAGTCGATCTCTTTTAGCGTCGCTGTATCACCATGGTGACTTGTGCTCGCAACCAAACCTGGTCGGGAGCAGTTTTTCGGTGTAGTCTAGCCGGAGATCGGCTACTTAAATCGGCGTGCGCAGCTTCCTAGCCCCTCCTATGACAATGGCGTCACCATTTGTGGGTATTCCCGTGGACCCCGGCGCACTTCTCCGGAGACAAGGGTTTTACGGGACAGAACCGATCCCTTGGCATTGTCTGACGATATTCAGATTTTAGACTTTATTGTCATTGTGCAAACAACGAAATTGGGGTTCTTCATGAGAGATAGGCTACAGATTCTCATCAGAGGGTGTTCGTTATTTGATCGTCCTTTTGGACCTTATGTAGACAATGATTACTGTTGCGCATGAAAATCACTCACCTTTCGGCGAAATTCGCCGTTTTGAAACCAAAATAGGTGACCTCCGTGAATCGTGTAGATTCGATGAAAAAATATTTATGGGGTGGGGGGTAGGTTCAGAGGCCGGCCAGTTTATAGTCCTCCGTAAAGTGCTGTAATTATGCTGCGTTCGAGTATTCTCTGCGAACCGACTCGGATCTCGGATCTGACGCCACGCCGACACTTCAAGCGTTTTATTATTTCGCTCGGTCGTTGGAGGAAAACATGGGCGCCACCCGGAAAGCTGTTGTCGCGGTAGCATTGGCAGAGGACCAGGCGCTCCAAAATAAGTAGGCTAGGCCATAGTCAAGTCAAGTTTATTTATATAGCACATTTAAAACAACAGTAGTTGACCAAAGTGCTGCACACGAATACAATATATTTGTGTAGGCTACATAGGCAGAGATACGGACGCAGTAAGGTATTGCAGTAATACGAGTGATTGAAATTACCATTTTAACTAGGGCTGCAACAACGAATCGATAAAAATCGATTACTAAATGTCGTTGTGTCGCGCGATTAATAAGTTACCCATAGGCGCAGCAATGTTTACAGCCAGCCGCCGACAGGTTGGTTCACGGTTCATGCACGCCCACAGCGAGCTTCAGCGTGAGCGACCACAGCTTGTATTTGTCATATCTTAAAACTGGACTGTAGGCCTACATAAAAGTGTTGTACCTTCGCTGTCTTTAGGTTTAAAAAAACTCCTTCAACTCAGTATCCGTCTAGTGGTCCAACCGAAAATTCTGTCAGCTGCTGCTGCTGCAGACGTTGTGCAGACGGGCTCGGAGTCGGCACCGCGTGCATCAACAGTCATTCAAAGCAGCGGTAGTAATCACACAACCGGACGGTGTAAAAAGTCCCGTGAGTTAAAAATAGTAATGCAGTTTTTAAATCCATGTTAAAATCGGCAGGATATAGAGATAGTTAGCTTATAAAAAACAACTAACCAATGGTCACAAACAGTGTCAAATGTGATGTGTTCAGGTCGGCTCAGAAATACGATTGATGCATTCAAATGCAGCAGTAAAAAAAAAAAAAAATTGAGATTTTGGTGAAGACTTGTTTTCCCAGTAATATAAAATAGATAGTAAAGATATAATTAATTATGACCAGTTTAATGTCCTATCTTGAACTATCATCATCTTATCAGCAATTAAAGCAATATTACAAGTTCTATTTCAAGGAGTCTCGAAAATGGTATCAATAGGTTTGACCGGTTAACGATGGACATCCCTTATATACATATAAAAGTATGTCATACATTGTATGTTTCTTTTTTGTGTTATCCCAGTTATGTTTTTTTAATCTTTTTATTATTTAATATTACTTTTAATAGTTCCGGGACGTTGGAGCAATAACCTGGTGTTTTTACGTTTCAGTCTGCACTGTGAATTTGAAGTAATGTTCAGTTTTTGAATAAAGATGCGGCAATTCCAATTTTATTTTTATTTTTTTCTATCCGATTCATCGATTAATCGATTATTAAAATAATCGTTAGTTGCAGCCCTAATTTTAACCACCAAAGTGGTCCAAGCACAATGAAAACAGTTCATACTTCAAGTCACAATGGGCGCAGCCATCTTGAATTCTGTCTCGGAATTTTGCTCGGTCACCACTGAGTTCAACCGAGATGGCGAGTTCGCCGTCCGAGGAAAAGGGGCGTTTCGCTTGGCAACGTCCTCGGACCTCCGAGACGGATGGATATTAAAACGCAGCAATAGACATGGAGAGCCTGTCGGAGAACCTCTCCGTAGTTTACGTGCGCATCCAATATTTTTTAACTATCAGTCGACGCAACAGAGACGGTAAGGGCTGTGATTGGTCCTCTAACAAAATCCTTTCCGGAAACGCTACTCGGTTTGACTTTGGACCTTATTTACTTTGTACGTTGTTTACTTTGCAAAGGACCAATAAAATACCAAATAGGATTTTTAAAGCTTTGGAAGTTTATTTACAAAACTATTTACAAATATTTTGTTGTCAACATATAAGATCGATCGGGCGGAGAATTGCAATGCGTATCCGACATCCCGACGGAGAACTTTGAATGCGCGAGCAGGCGCCTCGTTAGACCTGGGCATTCGAGGCTATAGCCCCGGATCTTTTGGGAATAGCCCCGGATCGCTGTGCCGTAAAAAAAAAACATCATAATGCTGAAAGTAGCCCCGTAGAGTTTACTTCTTTGTGATTGAATTACCAGCAGCCACAGATGCAACATTGTAGCGAGTGAAAACCGCAAAATTCTGCCGTGTCCATGTATGGGCAGATTTAGAATAATTTGTTGCAAAATGTGGCAAATTCAACGTCGGTATACTTTCTTCTCTATGCATAGCGCATCTCGTCGATATTGCTGTTTTGTGCTGCTATCCTTTTAGTGAGATCAGAGAGTGTTGAGAAGGACAGTACCAAACCGCCTCGTTCTAGGTTCCAAGCGAGCTGAACCGATGCTAAAAGGTGACGTCGGCAGACGGCCGGCCACTGATTGGCCAGAGAGTGTGACGAAGTCACGAGAGCGACATGGCAACCATGCTGGTAACAGCCATAGCAGCGCCGCAGCCAACATATTCCACTTCTTCAACTTCTTCAACATGCCAGCTAATAATACGAACACGAATACCATCGCATCGAGGTCCTCCATTGTTGTTATGTGGGTTCTGTCCATGTGTGGGTTGCGTAGGTGTTGTTTGCGTCGCGTACAAAAATACGTCACGGCCCTTTCGCGCAGCCGACCCCGCCCACGTCCAGGAGGTACTATTTGCGGTGGAAAAGGACCCGTTCTGCTACCGTGTCGAGTCGTGTCGAGTCGTGTCGTGTCGAGTCGTGTCAAGTCGAGCTACATGTGAGGTGGTAAAGCGGCATAAGAGAGACCCGCAGTGAATTCAACCCGGTCCACTTGACATCGGGTAGGTGCATGACAGTGGTACCGTAAAACGTCAATAGCCCGGGCTATTATTTGTTTTCTATCACTGAACTTTCAAACAAAACTCTTGCTCAGCAACGATGGGAAATAGCCTACTATCAAATGCATTATTTAAACCAGTATGAATATTACCTTAGGCCTACATGTTTACCAGGCAGTTGAATAACGCCTGCACACACTCACAGTCACGCACGCACGCACACGCAGAGTGGTAATCGGGAGAGTTGGGAGAATTCCCTGTGGCCCGTTAACGTTTCGGGGGCGCCGGGTCAACGTCGCAACCAATTCGATTTTGTCTAGAGGGGAGTAACTGAGCGCCCCCTCCCGAAGTGGTACAGCCCAGGTCGGCCTTGAACTGCAATTGGTCAGAAAGACGTAACAGCTAATGACAACATTGAACTCTCATGCAGGCTCGAACAGAATATTAAAAAAATTCTACCGGGGGAGGATACCCCGGACCCCCCTAGAGGGATAATATCCTTCTCACCTTTTTCACCCCTGACCGGTTTTCATGGCTGGCATTGTGTCTCCGTGACAGTGTGCTAGAGTGGAGGTAGCGCGTCAGTCTTGAATTTTTGCGCGGGGGGTTCGACTCCCAAGTGACGCGAATTTATGTGAAGCTTAAAAAGTCCTAATTCTCATGCATATGGAATACTTATTCACTAAAGCTCATGGAATTATATTTTTGTGCTTATTTCGAACTTGAACCCATATTTTCAAGGCCGTGCTGTCACCACATCTATGGGGGTAAAATGCATGATGATAGACTGGCGAATTTGAACCCCGGTCGCTGGCGTTCGGGTCTTATACTAATCCACTACGCTACAGCCGCTACCTCTCAACGGTCGAAAACATGCTATACATTTCTTAAATAGGGTGTATTTAAAGTGAATTCCCTAAATGATAGAATAAGGCAGGATGGACGTTGCTTATGCATTTTTAAATCATCATCATTCTATTTGGATTAATGGCGAACAATTCTGCATTTGGCATAGTTATTTAACAGACAATATGCAGAATCTTTTCACTTATAATAGACTGCTTGATCTATCGTAAAGGTGAGAAAAATGACGCAAAAAACGCCCCTTTCACGTGAACGCGGACTGAACCTAAAGCGGAAAACCTGGTTCAACTATATTGAATCTGAAGTGAGCTTCGTGGTACCATTGAACTCTGATTGCGAGTTGCGGCTCTGTCGAGCCAGAAGGGTGTTCCACGAACGGAGGTTTAACAAACACTGAGTTAACGCTGAACTCTAGGTTGATTGACCCTGTGCCGACCAACCCAGAGTTTTCGGTTCCACAGCAGCGGTTATGCATTAGTTCAATCAACTCGGGGTTGGTTAACACAGGGTTGTGCGCGTCCACGCCAAACTTAAAATGACGTGATGTATGGATCATGGAAACCCTGATCGATATGGCGAAACGGGCCGCTTATTTCAATGAAATTGAACTCCAGGTTCTCCTTGAGAGCTATGACGAGGAGAAGGACATTATCACAAGAAAAGGGAACGCTAAAACCTCTGGAACCCGGAGAACCAAAGCCTGGCAGCGGATCGCTGACCGCGTAAATGCGTTAGTTACACGTCAAAAGCATGATCCTTAATATTTGAGCCATGAATATATAAATATCGCAGTTAAGCATTCTTAAAGATCCTACCACATAACCCCTTTCTTCTAAAACAATACGTACTCCGATTGCTTCCAAGCGGTCAGAGGATCAAGTATAAAAATGAAGCATAAAAAACATACAATACGACATTTTCCCAACATCGTATTGGTATAAATTTAAATAAGCCATTTTTTTAAGCCAATCGTGAAAGGGCCGACAGGCGGCAGACTGGATCTGGCCCTCAAATTGTCTTGACCCCGGTGGAGGAGCTGTTAATAAACATAAATTCAGGGCGCCCTGGCATGGAGGGGGTAGGCCTACCTGGAGGTACCTACCACCTCAGAGAGTCATGGGCCATACCCCACACTGGTTGAATGTAGGTTTTTGTGTTTTCTTATATTTTAGATTTTTTTTGCCTTCGAAGTAACACATGCAAACCGTTTGCTTGCCACAGCGCATACTATTCCAAATGTTTCTTTTTTTGGTAACTGGGTAGAAAACCTAAAAGTGACAATTCATCAACTTCACGGATCAAGATGGATCAGTGCTTGTAATGAAGCCGCCGGCTACGATCGAACATTCTCCAGTGGATGCAAGTCCGTTAGGACTATTTTATACTTTATGTTGTAAATGCCTCTCGGCATAGTACTCAGACAATATTGCTCTTTGTATGATAGGAGGCCGATACAAATCTTGGATGGGTCATCTGAAACGACTGTGATGTGCTCAGCATCTCCAGCATTATAGCCTAGATAAAACTACCATTTGAAAAAAACGGAGGGCTACGCAAATAGTCTGGAGTGAACTGAGGCCAGGTCCTCGATTGGTAGTGTTGGCTATGTAAGGCTATTTAAATATATTAAAGATTTTCGCGAGAATCTATATCTCTCCACTCCAGCAAAAAGTCATCCAATATGCCAAGATGTCGAGCCGTGGTCTATCAATAACTATCAATCGCTCCCGGTGGATTGCACGTATAATTTGCGCTCTAATATCAGCAGTTCTCTCATCAAAAGGGCATGCCATTGTGAACACATGAAATCTGCGGTGAATGCCGGTTGAAATACCCAAAACCGGGTTATGTTTCAAACTTAACCTGCGCAAAACCTGGTCCGACCAGGTTTGATTCAGAGCACATGTTGCTATAGCAACTAACATACCGTGATCCTTTTGGAACGGAAAACGATAGTTATGTTATTATAACTCTAGTTCTATGATTGTAGGCGTAGCCGTCTAGGCTTCGCCTTATGGCTTGTCCCGTGCGCGCGCTGGCGCGCGCTGAAAATTCAAACTATGCACCTATCAGCGTGGGCACCGCCCACATTTCCCACGGTATCGTGTCTATATAACGCGGTGTATACCGTCGCTCATCCTCCACGCTTTTCTTTCAGCATTTGGAGGGTACAGCAGGTGGGAAACTAGACGGCTACGCCTACAATCATAGAACTAGAGTTATAATAACATAACTATCGTTCTATTTCATGTAGGCTACGCCGTCTAGGCTTCGCCTTATGGGCTAAGGTGAAGCTGCGAGCGGAGCCCGATCAATGTACTCCTGCTGGACCCCAGTCAAAACGACCTAAGTCACCAGAGCACATTAAGACTCAAAAAGCCAAGGAAGTGTAAAACACAACAGCTTTATAAAAACTAATTCCTCTTAGATCAAGCAAGGCAATGATCAAGGGAGAAAAAAGTGAGTCTGTAAAGACTCCGGCTCTATTCCGTGCTTCATGGAACCCATGAAAAGGAAAAGAAAACCAGAGCAACACGGTTTCCATTAGGTCCGCTACCACCGGGGGCGGAGCTACGGAATTCGGCTCTCCAATAATGGGACTCTCTCGGCCGTTTCTTATTTGAAGAAAACGGCGGGAGTGCCTCACTGGTAAACAAAACCACCAGACAATTGGCGAGCCAATAGAAAACCCCCTAGCCTTGTTTTTCATTTGAAAAAAGGTGGGAGAGTAAGAGACTGGTAATCAAGACCAACTCGCCAGCCGGCGAGAGGAAATCCAACCACGCCGCTTTAAAGAACATGTCTATATTCTTAAGACGTAAAAGGGGTCCCGGACTCTAGCAAAGAGTTGCCGAGTGAGCCCCTGGACATGTCTAACATGTAAAAACGGACAAAGGGGCCGGGGGAAGACCAAGACGCAGCCGCGCAGATGTCTTCCACCGAAACGCCCTTGAGTAGAGCCGTTGAAGCGGCCACGCTCCGTGTGGAGTGAGCTTTAACGCCCAACGGTGGCGCCAAGCCCTGCCGAGAGTAGGCTAGGCAAACACCCTCACATACCCAGCGAGAAAACCGCTGCTTAGAGAGAGCGCGGCCCCTGCTAGCGTCGCTATAACACACAAACAACTGTTGTGTGGAGCGGAACGCTGCCGAGCGATTCACGTACATAGCCAACGCCCGAACCGGGCACAGGAGATGCAACTCCGCCTCCGCCTCACTAGAATGAGGCGGGGGGTGAAAAGCCTTAAGCACAATATCCCTCGACCGAAAAGAACTATTAATGTTCTTCGGGAGGAACGCAGGATTAGGTCTGAGCAACGCGAAGGAGCTGTCCTCGTTTAGCAACAAGCAACTCGGGCTGACAGACAGAGCGGTTAGCTCACCGGCCCGCTTGGCAGAAACCAAGGCCAACAAGAGCGCCGTCTTGAATGACAGGGCATCCAAAGGGGCCTGGGAGAGAGGCTCGAAAGGATCCCTGGACAATCCGCGCAACACGGTGGGGAGATCCCAGCGTGGTGTAAGCACGCGTGAAACAGGCCTAACCCGTCTAGCCCCACGCAAGAATCTCTTGACCAGTGGATGGCTGAAGATCGGTCCACCATCACAGCCTGCATGGCCAGCCGAAACGGCTGCCGCATAGACCTTGATAGTGGAGAAGGCCAAACCTTTTTCCAATAAGTTTTGCAGAAACGAAAGCACGCTTCCCACCTCGCATTGAGATGGGACAGCGTGGTTCGTCTCACACCAATTAGAGAAGGCGCACCACTTCGCCGCATAGAGGGAAGAAGTAGAAGGCGCACGAGCACTCTGAATAGGGTTGATAACCGTCTCAGGCAAACCTTTGCCCTGCAGGATCAACCTCTCAGGAGCCAAACCAACAGCCGTCCCGAGACATCGGGCGGGTGGTGCACCGTCCCGTGGGCCTGTGAAAGCGCATCCGGCCTGAATGGTACTGGCCAAGGCGCCGACCGCGAGAGCGCGGCAAGCTCTGGAAACCACAGAGCTGAACGGTTCTCCGGGGCCACTAATATCAGGGACAGTCTCTCCTGTCTGACCCGTTCCAGAAGAGGAAGGATCAGCTGGAGCGGGGGAAACGCATACAAGAGAGCCCGCGGCCAAGGTGTGTGTGCCAACGCATCTACCCCCAACGGGGGAAGATCCCGAGGGCTGAGGGAGAACCACCACCTGCAGTGCGTGTTCTCCCGGGACGCGAAGAGGTCCACCTGCGCTGTCCCGAACCTCTGCCAGATCAGTCTGACAATGTCGGGATGTAACCGCCACTCGTCTCGGCGGGGACCGCCTCGAGACATGAGGTCCGCCCCAAAGTTCTGGGCGCCCGCGATATGCAGGGCTCTCAGACTGCGGAGATACTGATGAGCCCAAAGCCAGAGCTCGACCGCCTTTCGGTGGAGAGCAGGGGAGCGGACTCCCCCCTGTCTGTTGATGTACGCCGCCGCCGACACGCTGTCTGTCCTGATCAGAACGTGGCGGCCGCGCACCAGGTGAAAGAAATGCAACAGCACTTTCCTCACAGCGTCGAGCTCCAACACATCTATGTGTGCTGTAGGGGGCGTGCGCCACTCGTCTCCGACCGAGTGAGAGAGGCACGTTCCTCCCCAACCCGTCAACGAGGCGTCCGTGAAGACCACTACGTAGGACGCCACCCTGCCCAGTGGAACACCCTTGAGAAGGGCGGAGGGTCATTTCCAATATTCCAGGTCTGGCGACACCGAACGGGGGACGAGGAGCACCCTGAGCTTGTGTCGCCTGGGGTCCAACCGTTGGCGAGCAAACCACCGCTGGAGTCTGCGCATAAAAAGCAGACCCAGGGGGACCACGGGGTGGGCAGCTGCCATCAGCCCCAACAGGCGCATGGTGGACAGTGCGGTCACGTTTCTGCGAACGTGAAAACGGGAGAGCGCCGACAGGATGGCGTCTCGCCGAGGAGGCGAAAGCATCGCAGTCATGGTGGCTGAGTCTAGGCAAAGCCCCAAGTAGACTGTCTGCCGGCTGGGGAGCGGGGAGCTCTTCTCCCAGTTGATGGCAAAACCCAGGAAGGAGAGATGGTTTATCACCAACATGGTGTCCCTTCTCGCGGTCTCTTCTGAGTTGCTCAGAATAAGCAGATCGTCTAGGTAGAAGAGAATCCTCTTTCCCTGACGTCTGAGCGGTTCCAACGCCATCTCCACACACTTCGAGAAGGTGCGCGGCGCCAGGGAATAGCCGAACGGCAGACACTGGTACTCGTACGCCATCCCCATAAAGGCAAAGCGGAGAAACTTCCTGTGCGCCTGCCGAACAGGGACGTGGAAGTAAGCATCCTTGAGATCCAGGGATGTGAACCAATCGTCCTCTCTCACACACCGGAACAATGCTCCGACCGTGAGCATTCTGAACTTCCTCGTGGCAACGAATCTGTTGAACACGCGAAGATCCAGAATAGGTCTCATTTCCCCTGACTTCTTGGAAACCAGGAAGTAGCGGGAATAAAAACCTAGGTGAGACTCGTGGGGGGGAACGACAGTGATGGCCCCCTTTACCAAGAGACGTGCCACCTCTGCTGCCAGAGCCGTGCTCGCAGCCGGGTCCCGTAGCGTGGTCTCCACCAACCCCATAAAGGGTGGGGGACGACGCTTGAACTGTATGGGATGGCCCCATCTCAACGTGGTGTCCAACCACGATGGCAGAACGCACCGCTCTTGCCAACACGCATAGCGGTTGGAGAGAGGGCGAGCCGACAGCTGAGGAAGACCGTCCAGGAATAACCCGTATTCCTCTGCCCCTACCGCCTTCACACTGCGTGTGGACCAAGGGGGGCTTCCCACGAAAGGGAGGAGGCTCAGCGAGCGTAGGAGACGTACCACAACTAGCAGTTGTAAAAACAACGAGCTGTCTAGACGTCGCGCTCGTGCCCGCTGAACAGGGAGCGAGCCGTCCGGCCGCAGCACCTGTGCGCATGCGCTGTCCGCAGGCTGTAGCCACAGCGCGCGGACCCATCTCCTCACCTATAATGTGGGGAACCAGGAGACCGTGCAACGAGTCTCTGATCCGTCCACGAGGCTCCAAGGGACGCCGCTTCTTAGAAGCAGGTGAACCAGAGGCCATGTGAACACGCCGTCCGACCGCCACCCTACAGCCACCGGGCTGAGAGGGGGAAAGAGGCAACATGGAGGAGCGCACCACAAGCGTAGGGCGCAGGTGGCCTGGGGAATATCGCTCTTTAGGTACCATGTACTGCCGTTCGGCCGAACGGTCTTTACTCTTTTCTTTAATAGGGAAAGAAAAAGTAGGAGCAAGCGTCCGGAACTTCCCTGTCCGTGGCGCTGCTGCTCTCCCCGTGCGCGGCGGCTGCGGCTGCTGCACCGGGGCTGGAGTCGGAGGCGGCCCCATGGAACGCTGGGACCGGCCTAGACCCCGCTTCCTCTCAGCCTGCTGGCGGGAGGAGCCCGTGAGAATCGTCCCGAACCGGGAACGATCCTCACGGACTGACTGCTGGTGCGCGAGCACCTCGGAGAACCTGGGACCAAATAGGCCATCCGGCGCTAGTGGACCCTGGACGAGGCTGGCCCGCTCTCGTTCCGGCCCCGCAGTGTGGGAGAGCCATATGACCCTTTGAATCATGGTAGCCCACGCCATATGCTGGCCGGCCGAAACGGCTATCGGCTGGCATAACTGGAGGATGGCGCTGGAAAAGCGGGAAACCGCCAGCCATCTCGCGGCTTCCTCCGGGCCGTAGGCCTCCCTGTCAGCCGACAAGGAGACCATGGCAGAGGAGAGCAGGGCGATGTTGTTGACCGCCGCCGCGGATTGAGAGGCACAAAAGAACACCCTGTCCGTTAGGCCGACAATCTGCTTCTGGAGGCGGTCGGGGGGCAGCGGCTTTTCGTTAAGGAGCCATCCGGCGCCCGGACAGAGAAGCGCTGCCAGGGGAGGCTCCAGACGAGGGATCCCCCTCGCCTGAGCATCGGCCCACCCCTCCACGTTGGTGAAATCCGTGTAGGATCTTACCGGAGCCTTCAGGGTCGAAGGGTCCTCACCGGCAGCAATAAACAAGTGCTGCAAAGGCGGGAACAAGGGGCACTGGGTAACCCGCCGGGAAAAAGATGGGGTGCGAAAGCACTCGCCCTGCATATCGTCAGATACGGGGGCGAGAGGCGGGGCCGGCATGGGAATCCCTTTGATGGCCGCCGCCTCACCCATGATCTCCCGGAAGAGATCGGTCATCCGGCGCGGACCCTCGTGTTGTATGACGGTGGCGGTTGTAACCCGAGAGCGGGAAAAACCGGACGCCGAGTCGCCGAAGACGTCGTCCAGGGAGGCGTCGATGATGCCATCGTCGACGTCAGGTCCGAATAGGTCGATGGCGTCAGCCATTTCCACCGCAGGGGAAAAGAAGAGATGCCTGGAGAGGATCCCCTCTTCAGGCAGCTCCCGGCAGGCGACACAGGAGACGGGGGCCACCATAGCAGCCGCGGCGTGGTCGGCGCCGAGGCACCAAAAGCACGCCAAGTGCCCGTCACCCGGTGCCAGGGAGGCGGGACAGGAGGCGCATAGGAGTCCTGAAAAGGACCCAACTCTAGGAGCGCTCTCAGGTGGCCCTGAAAAGGGCCATTTGTCCGCGGCCTCGCCCGAGCCGCTGCCACCGGCTTGGGAGATCCGTGTTGAAGTTCTCATCTTCATAATAGTAGTTCTCAATTTCTCGCTGATTAGCACAAATGCTGAAAGAAAAGGGAGGATGAGCGACGGTATACACCGCGTTATATAGACACGATACCGTGGGAAATGTGGGCGGTGCCCACGCTGATAGGTGCATAGTTTGAACTTTCAGCGCGCGCCAGCGCGCGCACGGGACAAGCCATAAGGCGAAGCCTAGACGGCGTAGCCTACATGAAATAGAACCTAGGGTTACCGAAAACCCTGGGTTAACTTACCCGGTTATGTGATAAAACCGGCTTTGTGGAACACCCCACAGGTTTTCCCAAGAAAGCCTGGGTATGTTCAGCGAGCTTCGTGGTATAGGGCACTGCATCCATATATGCATGGCATGCCGAGCAGGGGATTTGTTACGATGGCCCATTGTTAAAGGCCCACTATGCAACTTCGGGCATGTCTTCGCTGTTTTCTTGGTTTTGGCACGCACATATCTCTACACAGCGCCCCCTAAAGCTTCGTAGTAGATATTTCACAACACTGTCGTAACAACTCGTTGACGTCCCTTCCCCATGCTCTTCTACGCGAGCCATGTGCATTTGTTTTCAAAGAAGCCGGCGAATGCGCGGAGCCATGTCCGAAATAGATGTTCATAAAGTGTAGGCAAGGTTATACATTTTTAAAATGGTGTATTTGCATTGCAATAAACATAAATCCATCATTTTTTATAGTTGACGGGGAGAATTTATACCCTAGGTTATAATTATTTTATCTTAGGTTGAACAGAACAATCAGTGTAAGAGGTTTGGCCAACATAATAATCGAAATAAACAAGAACCTGGATTCGGGATTCAGTCTGTATCTGGGGGACGAGACAGACGAACAGCAAAACACCCATGGTAACAAAGGTGTTTATATGGTTGCAACCAAGCAAGCTAGAAACAAACAGGGCTCACAACAAAACGGTCGAGAAAACAATTTTTACAGGGCTCAAAAAAATGGTTGAGCAAACACATGTGTACAGAGACTATCAGAATCAAGAATATTACGCAGACAAAGTTCAGCCAAGGGTACTTTCTATTTCAAAAGCAACACGGCCGAGTCGGCGTCTGATTTGCAGTCTTCTTTTTCTTTCAGTTCACGCTATTCCTGAAAAGCTTGCCCAACGTTTACTCGTGTCTGGCCTCTCTGTCTCCCTTTTCTCTTCTTCTGTTCCTCCGACATTGGGTTTCTCTGTCTCTTTTTAGTCGGCTGATCTATGATGAATATAACAATCCATTAGTTACTTGTGTTTATATCGAGCCGGTTCCGTGTTTGTGGGTCTGTGCCGTAAAGCAATTCGTTACTGTAGTGACCATAGTAGTGACCCTTGCACAGAAGCATACGGCCGACATCTTTCTTTTTTCTGGGTGGAAATAGTAACATAGTTACGCCATTAAATGCGTTTATGGAAACATTTTTAGCGAGAAATGTGCATTTTACTTTCAGAATGTTCGCTCGGTGAATGTGAAGGATGTTTGGTTTGATAGTTATGACGAAGAGTGAACGCTCCGTTCACTTGCATGGACAGAGTCTTTGGCTGCTAAGCAACCTCAACGTCTTGGCGGACTATTTCTCTGCTGATCAACACTACGAATGCTGGAAACACACCAGACACACCATTTAACCCGATTATCGTTATTTATGAGTCCTTAGCCCAAGTGAAGGAGTTCAAGTACCTCGGGGTCTTGTTCGCGAGTGAGGGTACTATGGAGCGTGAGATTGGCCGGAGAATCAGAGCAGCGGGGGCGGTATTGCGTTCGCTTTACCGCACCGTTGTTACGAAAAGAGAGCTGAGCCGCAAGGCAAAGCTCTCGATCTACCGGTCGATCTTCGTTCCTATCCTCACCTATGGTCATGAGGGTTGGGTGATGACCGAAAGGACGAGATCGCGGGTAAAAGCGGCCGAGATGAGTTTTCTCAGAAGGGTGGCTGGTGTCTCGGGATAGGGTGAGAAGCTCAGTAATCCGTGAGGAACTCGGATTAGAGCCGCTGCTCCTTTACTTAGAAAGGAGTCAGCTGAGGTGGTTCGGGCATCTGGCAAGGATGCCTACTGGGCGCCTCCCTTTGGAGGTGTTTCAGGCACGTCCATTGGGGAGGAGACCTCGGGGAAGACCCAGGACTAGGTGGAGAGATTATATCTCAACACTGGCCTGGGAACGCCTCGGGATCCCCCCGTCAGAGCTGGTCAATGTGGCCCGGGAAAGGGAAGTCTGGAGCCCCCTGCTTGAGCTGCTCCCCCCGCGACCCGACCCCGGATAAACGGATGAGATGAGATCGTTATTTATATCCGAGATTATTTAATCTAACCCGATCTAAACTCTATCATGCACCCAAACACGGCGGCGTTTGGGTTTCCTACCTCGGACAACAATTGCCTCGCAACTGGCTGTTTATATCTAGCCGGTGCCATGTTTGGGTGTGTGTCTGTGCCGTAAAGCATTTTCGAAACTACAATCTGACTACATTTTCGAGGATACTTCCGCTGCGTCACATCCGGATTGTGTCGGTCCGAACAGATCAAGTTGCATATGCGCTTTTTCACTGGAGAGGCGACATGGGTAAATGACACACCCACCAATCAACCCAGAAATGGATGCAGAACCATCAGCATAACTCTCAACCTGCATACTTAATGTAATTTTGGCTAAAAAAGTTGCATAGTGGGCCTTTAACAGTAGGTTAACAATGGGTGGGTGAATAATTTAACTGTTTAAGAGAGAATTTATTATCTCTCTTGTAAACCAATCCTTGCAGACATTTGGAAATAAACATGTCCTCTGCCGTTGTCCCATGTCCATTGTGACAACATTGGGCAATGTTGCCGTGTCATGTTTTTGCTGGCTTTGTTTTGGTTGGGTATTGGGTGTGTGTGTGTGTGTGTGTGTGTGTGTGTGTGTGTGTGTGTGTGTGTGTGTGTGTGTGTGTGTGTGTGTGTGTGTGTGTGTGTGTGTGTGTGGCTGAGCCAAATGCCTGGCCAGTGCCCTATAGGCCTACCACGAAGCTCGCTGAACATACCCAGGCTTTCTTGGGAAAACCTGGCTCGACAGAGCCGCAACTCGCAATCAGAGTTAAATGGTAGGCTACCACGAAGCTCACTTTAGATTCAATTAGTTTAACCAGGTTTTCCGCTTTAGGTTCAGTGCGCGTTCACGTGAAAGGGGCGTTTTTTTGCGTCATTTTTCTCACCTTTACGATAGATCAAGCAGTCTATATGCGTATAAGTGAAAATATTCTGCATATTGTCTGTAAAATAACTATGCCAAATGCAGAATTGTTCGCCATTAATCCAAATAGAATGATGATGATTTAAAAATGCATAAGCAACGTCCATCCTGCCTTATTCTATCATTTAGGGAATTCACTTTAAATAGGCCTACACCCTATTTAAGAAATGCATGGCATGTTTTCGACTGCTGAGAGGTAGCGGCTCTAGCGTAATGGATTGGTATAAGACCCGAACGCCAGCGACCGGGGTTCAATTTCGCCAGACTTTCATCATGCATTTTACCCCCATAGATGTGGTGCCAGCACGGCCTTGAAAATATGGGTTCAAGTTCGAAATAAGCACAAAAATATAATTCCATAAGCTTTAGTGAATAAGTATTCCATATGCATGAGAATTAGGACTTTTTAAGCTTCACATAAATTTGCAACACTTGGGAGTCGAACCCCCCGCGCAGAAATTCAAGACTGACGCGCTACCTCCACTCTAGCACACTGTCACGGAGACACAATGCGCAACAGTAATCATTGTCTACATAAGGTCCAAAAGGACGATCAAATAACGAACACCCTCTGATGAGAATCGGTACCTCTCATGAAGAACCCCAATTTCGTTGTTTGCACAATGACAATAAAGTCTGAAATCTGAATATCTTCAGACAATGCCATGGGATCGGTTCTGTCCCGTAAAACCCTCTGTCTCCGGAGAGACGCCTGTACGAGAAGTGAGCCGGGGTCCACGGGAACACCCACAAATGGTGACGCCATTGTCAGAGGAGGGGCTAGGAAGCTGCGCACACCGATTTAAAGGTTGTATAGGTGATTTGCTTTTTTGGCCATTTTTGCAAAATTACTTGAAATCCTTATCATAACCCGCTTACAGCCACTGAGTTAGAAGTACTGACATGAAAATTAAACAAGTCAATCATCTGTGGAACGGGCAGGGCTCGAAAAACTCCAGCCAATCATTTCCATTGCCACCGAGTTGCATTGGACAGTAAGTACGTCAATCAAACGGTCGTACTGCACTCCCCCTCCCCCGCGCCCCGCGCGCGACCCCTTCGTGCAGTACTCGTGACCTAGAGCTCGTGACCCACAGCAAGCTCCTGTTTGTTGTTATCCTGCGGTAGCTACTGGAACTATAGTTAATCCACATTTGGACCTAGCAGTAGAAGACAATTTCCATGGCAGACAAGATGCCACCATCCCCACCACCACCACCACCACCAGCAAAGAGAAGGAAAACTCTTTTTCAGAGAGTAATTGATAATAAAAACGCTGAAAGAGAAAAACTGAAATCAAGAATAATCCTAGGCAATGCTTTCGAACGTTGGCGGCAACTGAAGGACGAGAAGGGTCTAAAAACCGATGCTTGTGTGGCGGTTGACCTAGTTTCAAAGTTTATACCGTTTATACTCGGTAATACCGGTGTGGAGACGAGTGTATTACTCGGTGTGAAAATGTCCACACCGCGGCAACCCTAGTGAAAACCAGGACTTCCAATACAATTATATGAAACAAACATACATTTTCTAAAAATAGTAATGATTTATGTGACCGTTTAATGTTTATAACATCTGGTCCAACCATTGCAGCGAGAACGTATTCTCAGCAGGGGGTGCTGGGAAAAAAAAAAAACTCAGCCTGCACTAGACTCGCAACTCGTTACATTGATAAAAAAAGATGTATAGCAGCGCAGCTCAATTACACCAGTGCATGCGCGGACAGTTGAAAATCGATCGTTCACATCCAGCTGCTCACAGAACAAGTTTAGCGCACCACCGCTACCCTCACACTTTTTCATATAACCTTTTTTCAGCACTAGGTCATATGAGCATTAAATAAATGCTGCGTCTCAAAATGCATTGGACAGCAGCGAGGATGACTCGCTTTGCCACGGGCCGAAACAGTTCGGAGCGACCACAGCCAGAGCGAACACAGCGGGGCAGAGGATTGTCAGGAATAGTCTTTGGTGTACACATCAGTACGGCCTATTTGCACTACTGTTTAGTGGCAATGCAGTGTTTTATTCGATGCCTTTTTATTTTCGTATATTATTTCAATGAATACAATATATTTATTCACTAAAAAACGGATCTGGTCTTCAAACCTTTTTTCCAAATATAGGTCGTCTTACAATGGGGTTTGTGTTTATATTCGGACCAATACGGTACAGCGGGCGCTCACATGACGTTAAGCATTTCCTGGTGCATAATGTGACGCTTCAGAACCTAAAATCCCGTTTCTCCCCGTTGACACGACAACACATAACCGGCGTTTTCAGAAATCTCCACTTTGGCCGGAGTTTTTAGAAATGATCGTTTTCTGTGATAAGACAGGGCCTCGGACAGGGGGTGTTGCAGCACCCCCAGCACTCCTACTTCCCGCGGTACTGGGTGCAACTTACAGCTGAATGTAGTGCCATGTTGTTAAACGAAAACCTACTCTAGCCTGGCTCGCTCTCGCGCATCTCTGTTCGCGCTCGTGCATGATTGCGCGTCCAGGTACTTGGAATGGGTGGAGTCAGAGTCAGCGTTGAAGGAGAGGGGGTAGGACCATTTGAGTTGTGTATTTTCAAAATCTGCTGGCGTTTCGCAAATCACCTACCCAACCTTTAAGTAGCCGATCTCCGGCTAGACTAAGCCGAAAAACTGCTCCCGACCAGGTTTGGTTGCGAGCATAAGTCACCATGGTGATACAGCGACGCTAAAAGAGATCGACTTTCGGGGTACAACTAACCCAGGCTTGGAGCTCAACATACCTCGCTAACCCTCTAAGCGAGCTTCGTGGTACAGGGCCCAGGGGATGAGAAACGTTTGCTGCGCCGCAAAACTTTTGCTGCGCCGCAAAACTTGATTTGCTGCGCCGCAAAACTTCGGCGACAACGCGTACGGGCAGCAAATGCATCTTTTGGTGTGAACGCAGGGTTAGAAGGAACTCCCAGCTGGTATGACAGAGTTATTGACCACTTCGCCAGGAAGACCAGGAGGGCATAATTTAACTACAAGGTGAGAGATAGGTTAGGCATGTTTTGTTGTGGCCTAGAAAGGTGGTTACTTCACTTATGCTTTTAAATTTTAAGTTAAAAATAAAGGGACAATTTAACAATACAGCTCTGTGACCCACAACAATGTATTCATTGAAGTAAACAATAGAGTAGCTCGTAAATAACCTCTATGTAACATCTTTACATAACTTAGGTGTATTCACATTTTGTAGTGAATTAACCCTAATTGTCTGGAGACATCAGAATGCAGTAAAGCAGGAATTGGGGGTGAACAGCTTAGGGAAAGAAAAGGTAGGGGTGAGGTGTGCGCTCGTTTCAGTGCGTCGGTCGACGGGGTTTGCTTCACCAAAAATGTTGAACGCCGCTGATGTATATGTATATGTATGTATATATATATATATATATATATATATATATATATAAATACACATACATATTTATAGATATTAATTTGTGTCGTTATACCAGGTTGACTCGGTCGTTGAAACGGGGATCTGTGTGTGTGCCACGGAATAAGAGTGTCATTAATTTGCATTGGAGCAAATTCCGTTGGCATATCACGGACAATTTAAGTTATTCCGTGAGGCCACCACGGATTTTGAGTTAAGCGCCCGTGGTCGACTCGTTCGTTGAGACGGGGATCTGTGTGTGTGTTCCACAGAATATGACTGTGGAACACACACAGATCAACTTGCATTAGAGCAAAATCCGTAGCCATATCACGGAAATTGGTGTGTTTCCGTGAGGATTCCACGTTTTTTTAATTAAGCGTCCGTGGTCATTTCACAGATTCTTGTGAGACCAGGTTGCAATGAAGCAGGGTAAACTGCAGCAACGTATCATGTTGGGCAAGGGGCGAGGGGAGAGGGGAAATATTGACGAGAGAGAGAGAGAGAGAGAGAGAGAGAGAGAGAGAGAGAGAGAGAGAGAGAGAGAGAGAGAGAGAGAGAGAGAGAGAGATGGTGGGGGGGTTATCAGAAACAGGACATTCAGGGCAAAGAGAACGCGTGATGGAGAATTTGCAAATGTGACAGCCCTGACCCCCCAACCCAAACAGCCTGACCCCTCGCTGTTAAATAAAGGAACTGCTGCTGAGAAGAGAGTCGACTGCAGGGAATCTGTACTTCTCTAGTCCAACTGAGGCAAGGGAAATCACTCCTGGAAGCAAGGCTCCCCTGTAGGGGGAGATCTCAAGGGGCCCCGGGGTTCCTCTGAGAGCTGGGCTTACGTCAGCCCTCGGATACTGGATGGCCTCGGCCCCAGGGTCGTGGCCCATTTGCTTTATTTTCTGGAGCACTGTATGCAACTTGGTTATTTTGTTGTATCCTCCTGGTCTATGGCTTTAAATTTTCTTGCATCAAAACAAAGGGTGAAAAATTGCTTGTGTGTGTGTGTGTGTGTGTGTGTGTGTGTGTGTGTGTGTGTGTGTGTGTGTGTGTGTGTGTGTGTGTGTGTGTGTGTGTGTGTGTGTGTGTGTGTGTGTGTGTGTGTGGACGAAAATGGAAACTAGAACCATGAAAACAGGGGCCGTGTGGCTTGAAGTCATCGCAAGTCTCCTTGGGACATAATAATGGCGCCCTTCTCCTACAACTGCATTGACATTCTAGTCCAGTTCATTCTTTGTTTCTTTACTCTTCATTTATGTTACATCATTGTTTAAACAGGTCTTGGTAGGTCTGTGCAAAAAAATTATATTAAGGGCATATATTAGAACCACTAATCCCTCACTTTCACCAAAAACGCTTATTTGAAGCACACTGATGCACCTAACATGATATCCAGCAGTCCTACTGTTATAGCAGGACTTCTGGCGGGAGAAGGCGCAGAGCCTGGGCCAGGAATAGAAAGGGGCAGAGTTGCGCCTTGTTTCCTGTTTTATATTATTCTTACGAGGAAATACAATACAATACAATGCAAGTGGATTTCTACAGTGGCTAGTCTACACAGGGTTTATTTGAAACCTTTACAGACCTCTTTTTTATAGTTTATTACTGTTGTTCAAGTTTGTATGTTTAATTCTGCGTACACAGATTCCCTTCTCCAGCAACATGATGGTCAAAATAAATATGAAGTAAAAGATAGTGAAACCCTATCTCCCAGATTTGAGCTTGTTTTGCATCAGATTTTCGATATTAATCTACAGTATTCTATATAAAGTCTGATTTATGCGACTACTTAACCTCCATCTCCTGCACTACACCTCATTGAGCCCTAGTTTCTCATGAATATGTAAAAAGCATTCACTTTTACTTAACAGCTGAAGATGCTTTATGTCCCCACTTGAGCCAAAGGTCAAATGAATCTAATTCAGCCCATGAAAGTAGATTTCTCCATGGGGCACTCCTTGCAGTTTCTCTCCTGGTCAAAGTCTTTAAACTCTGATACAAAGGACGAAGATAGGCGTGATAAGAATAATTGGAATATGTATCCGGTTCTTCAAGTTTAGAAAGATATGCCTTTTCTGACATGGACAAAGGGCAAAGCTAATATAAATAACAATATTTACAAGTTGTGAAACTTTACACATAAGAACAAATAACAGCAAGTTACATGAAAGACCACAAATGTATTCCAGGTGGTTTATATTCTGAGGTTAACGTAGTTAGACACGCATGTTAACCCTGCATCAGAGTCTATAACCAAATGTGTGGAATTCGTACAGGGCCAACTACAATCAAAACCTACTGAAACACATTCACCATTCCCAGGGCTAAACCATAAACATAGGGTAGAGTATAATGGTGCTATGGACCCCATCGACGTGTACGTCAATGGGCACGCACACAGACATACGCAAAGTCACACAGCTGACCTCTCTGATGAGGCCAGAGCTGTCCCAGGGGCCTCGGTTATTGTCAGGGCTAATTGCCAGCGATAACGTGATGAATCCTGCCTTAATGGAAACTGATTATCTGACAGGCAGAATGGGCCCGAAGTCAGCCGCTTAATAAACCATTAGCACCACAAACTGTGCTGATGAAGAGCAGTCCCTGACTCCTATGCACACACAAACACATGTATGCACAAACACACACACACACACACACACATGCATGTTCACACACAAACACACACACATACATGCTCATTGCTCACACACACACACACACAGACACACTCATGTTCACAAACACAGACACACACACACATCCATCCATCCATCCATCCATCCATCCATCCATCCATCCATCCATCCATCCATCCATCCATACATACATACACACAGACACACAGACACACTCATGTTCACACACACATACATACATCCATACATCCATACATACATCCATCCATACATACATACATACATACATACATACATACATACATACATACATACATACATACATACATACATACATACATACATACATACATACATACATACATACATACATACATACATGTTCAAACATACGCACACAGACACACACAAACACACAAGTGGAGGTTGCCCTGTCAAAGTTTCCTTAATTAAGCCAATTTATTGAAATTATTTGCTTCCCTTTAGTATTCGTGAAAATACACAAACATTTAATTGGCAGTGCATAACTTAACCCAAAAGTAACTGAACCGTTTCCCACAGAATAAAATTGTCAGGCCTAAATCAATGTGTAAATAAATACGCATTTTACTTTTAATTTAATTTTTTTTTTAAGTTTGTCGATGTAGCCTAATTATTTTTATAAAACGTATCATCACAAGCCACTAACACCTGATGTGTGGGCTAGCATCAAACGGTGATCAGATCATTGCTTGGTGTTTGCTGGGCTTGAATTTGGTTTCTCATTTTGTCTTTTCAAAATGCCAATAAAAAATACTTGATTGCTCAATTGACTCTGACACTGAAATATAAAAAATGTCCCCCACAAAAAATCTCAACGTTGAAATAATTAAACCAGAATAGAGTAATTTTCTTTTTGCAACCTTTTTCCTTAGTTGTAATTATACGTAATCATAGCCAAAAGTAGATCATTTCATGATAGCTGTGTGCCAGAAACTATCCTAAGCTATCCTAACTAAGCTAAGCTAATGCTAACCTTAGCTTAGTTGTTTGTTTACGTTCGCTGTACAGCACCACGCCAATCAACTGTGACCGGCTTGCTGCAGAGCGTGAGCGCCTTGCGAATACCCGGACAATATAATGGATATAATATGGACACATAAGACAATCAATATTCGGTATTTGTTATTGATTTATTGTACAAATTCCCTGAAAAGATGCACGTTCCAGGATGAATTGAAAAGCTCCCGTAAGGGCTGAGATAGCAGAGGACAGCTGATTTGGAACGGAACAACAGCTGTTCGCTTTCACGGGGAAAAACTGAGGAACTTCAACCTACTTGGGCCTGCTAATTAACGTTCAAAAGCTATTAAATATTCAACAAAATATGCAGATACTGTCAAAATCGGTTCCAGGGAGTATATAGGGATTATTAATGTTGTTTTTTGATGGTGTTTCTTCTGGAACGAGCATTCGAATATTTGCTTGGAAAAACCAACGAGTATTCGAAGCCAGAAAAATGGTATTCGGGCCAGCCCTAATGGTAATTAAACATTAAAACACCTGCGGCTTATAGTCCAGTGCGGCTTATATATGTACTCATCATTCAATTTAGCTGCTGCGGCTTATACTCCGGTGAGCCTTATAGTGCGGAAAATACGGTAATGTTTTAAGACTTAGTTTACACGTTTATTTTGTGAAGTGCAGCTCCGTAATCCGTAACTCTGTCATCAGCTAGTCAGCTTGCAAGGAAGTCCCACAAGAGTTTTTTTTCTCCCTCACCCTCTACTGGTGCATTTCAAACATGGCAGACAGCGGCAGCGAGATTGATAATGCACCAGCAAACTTGAAATCCAAAGTGTGGAAGCATTTTGGCTTCGCAAAGAATAATGGTAAAATTGACAAGGGGTGTCACATTATTGCATGTTTATTTCACGGATATAGAATTTTGGTTCAAAGTTACTGAATCGAATCGTGGTTTACAGAATCGAATGCCAACTACTGAATCGTTAATCGAATCGTCTGAAGCCAAAGATTCACACCCCTACTTCCTGCTTTAAATGACACAAAAATCGTCATTTAAAGCAGGAAGTGTTAGAGGTAGAAACGGATCCCTCCCGTCTAAGGGGAAAAAAATAAATAATAATAAAAAATAATGCAAGACCATTCAAAAATATGACTATGTTTCTAACGATACAAAGCTTAATGCAAATGGATGAAGTGTCCCTTCAATCACCAGTCGGTTTTGAGCGCTGGTTTGTGATCGTTTACTCCTAGTTTCACAGACCTGTAACCTCTTATGTTCTGAAGAAAACTAGTAAATGTATATAATTTTTTGCATTGGTTTGTCTAAAGCACATGACTGAACAAAGAGTACAGTCCCTGCCTGGCTCAAGCCAGCCTTCTACACGTCTAGCACACTTTAAAGACCGCAAGCCTTTCTCGATGAGCCACCTGGTGGGCTCATAGATGAATTATATCCATATCCCCTCCAAGTCTGCAGGGACTCTCAAGAGCAAGCATTGACCCCCGCACACAAACACACACACGGTTGTACACACACACACACACACACACACACACACACACACGTCCATGTCCAAATACACACACACACACACACACACACACACACACACGTCCATGTCCAAATACACACACACACACACGTCCATGTCCAAATACACACACACACACACAGCCACACACAAACGGCTGTACACTCACACACACACACAGGATATAAAAGCTGAACAAATACAAATAATGATTTAAAGTTGATAATGAAAGTAAACATTTGGCTCCTGCAGATAATTGTACTGCCTTCATTTCTGGATCAAGTGGTGGATAAGTGACGCTATGGTTCCCCAATGCATGTTTTATATGATAATTCTCCTTGTCCTTGTGAAACCTATGTTTTGTCAGATGCATTTTTCCATCTAGAATTTGATGAAGACTGTATGTACTTCCTTGCTATAGTTACCTTCCAAATGAGTGTCATCAGTTCCTTAACAAATAAAAAAAGTAATCCCTGGCCAGGTTAGGGATTCAGGTCTCCGATATGATGGTGAACGCCCTTTGGCTGTTCATCTACTCTCAGAATATAGGACCGACCCATACACCTCGGAAGCACAGAGCCATGACCTCACGGTAATAACCTATACATATTTAATGTCCTGAAAGGAAGAAAGACTGAGGGGAGAGGGCAAGAAAAAGAGTGAGGGTGTGAAGAAGATAGTTATAAATAAAAATAAAATGTTGGATGAATCATTTTATTGTGGTGGCTTTTTGTATAGAATCTGCTGTAGTGTTGTTTATTGCCCTTTTTGATTTTCTTATTGGACTTCTGTTGATTGTTGAGCTTGTCTAGTTTGCCCAAAGTGTTCTTCGCAATATTGTGTATGATTGACTCCAGATCCACAAAGCTGTAAGAAAGTCCATTAAAAAGGTTTGTGCAACAATTACAAGTAAAACACAATATGTTTCTATTATGAAGGAATATAGCAAGGCACTGCCAATCTGAATGCAAGAGCTTGCGCACCAGAAACGAAAATAAATGATCTGCCAGGCCCACTAGCCAATAATACAAATATAGAGAATAATACGTAGTGCCAAAGTTATGTTTGTGTTATGATAGATTGTTATTCTCATGCAAAAAAAAAAAGCCTAACCAAAAAATGATATTATTATTTATGATATCTGCAGTAGAGTATAAGTGAAACAAAGTCTTGAAGGTCAATGTTGTTTATGAGATGGTTGACCTTGGTTGAATTAGAGTGTGCTGAGTAAGAAAAATACAGATTCCCTGGAGGGCTGTTCCTCAGCTCCAGACATTCTAATGGGATCGGGAGGTATGTAAACAAGAGTGACCCTTTTGAGCCAGTGGTATGTTGTTGTCTGACAAACGCAGAAAGACGGGCAAGCAACAGCAGAGTGCGAGCAAAGGAAACCTTTCATTTTAAATTTCCTTGAAAGAAATACTCTCGACAGACTTAGTATGTTAATCAGCAAGTATAAAGAATGAATATGGAAAGAATGAAAAAGATGTGGAAAATTAGTTCTGACATTTTTGTACATTTTACTTCCTCAATATGTTTAAAGGAGCGGAGCGATTTTCCCATTATAGAAGATATTGGTTGCATTTGTATTGTCAGCGTTTCAAAGTGATTTAGTCCTAGTGTAGTGTAGTGTTTTGGTTACAACAACCTGCCTTCTTAAACAAAGAAACATACACATTGATAGAAAGACTAAAATAATATTACGAATGATCCCCACTTCAAATGCATACAGCTTGTTCATTATCGCTTGAAGAAAAAACATTCTGAAGTGTGATTTCTGTTACAGAGTCTGCTACAGTGAACAGTTTGCTGCAGACTGAGAGCAATCAATATTTCAGTTGAATCAATAAGAATAAGGTAATGTTGGGCCTTATCTACCTAGCAACTATCTTATGTCCATCATGTGTCAAAAGTTAGCTTGTGTTTAGAACCAAGATGGTCACTAGATGATTAACCATGAGGTGAATAAAGACTATGGACAGAGGCATGTTTGAAAAATGTGTGTACATACACAGGTCACACAATCATACACACTTGCATGTGTTTTTGTGTGAATGTGTCTGTGTGTGCTTACTACATGTGTTATGTTTGCGTGTGACACCGGACGGACAAGCACCCTTCAAAATATGCAGTTTGAGATGAGATTCAGAATATGTCACTTTAAATTTGTTGTTTGACATTGTCCGATTTTCTGTGTAATTCTAGATTATTTGGTTATATGAATAAAACATTTTTGACAGCAACAACACAATTGTATCCTTTGTGAAGGGAAACTTGAAAGAGAAAGAGTCAGCAAGGCCTCTTCCCGGAGCAAATCACGTCCATCCAACATTCACCTTTTTCACTTCTTTCGAAATTGCCATCCAGATAAAAAGGTGGCCTTGACGGAATTGCGGCTGGCAATAAAATGACAATGTCATCCAATGGCTTTCTTTGTTTAAAGGGAACAGTTTTTAGGTGCAAGTGGCGGTACAGATTTGCCACAGATTGAAAGGTTGGTTATGCCGCTGAGGAGAGGCCAACACTGGGTGTCCACAGATATCTGCTTTTCAATTACTGAAGCACTGAGCCCCCTGTGCTCAGACTGAAACATCTGTGTCAGGGATGAGACTACCTGCTCGGACTACCAAAGAAACAGATTCCTCAAAGCACTCATGTATATGCCCCCCTCTCTGGCTGGACAGTGTCAGTAATTGTGAGATTGTCCACATAAGCGACTTGCATGAACAATTTAGTATTTAATTGTTCCAGCAACTTTTCTTTTGTGGTGCATTATGGTGGTTGGCAGCTGATTTGGCATTGTTATATCAACATTCTTATAGTTGGTGTTGATTTGTATTTCTCTGTAAAAGTGTCTCTACGGGGCTTGATATTGGTGAAATTATGCGGAAAGCTCAGCATTTCATTAGCCAAGTTTGACGGTTTTGAATCACGACTGATTAGACATCTTCTCCAATTAGACATTTCAGTGAAGCAATTCAAGCCTTTGCAAAATAACCCAACAAATCCACAAGACATCTGGACGGCAACACTACTTTTCCTCATCTACGATGAAACAATTAAAATCACCAGGTCCTTCACAGGCCTTGCCTAGCTAACACACGCTATAGGGCTACTATTACGCATTATTTTCCAAACATTCCAAAACGGTGGACAGAAACTGATAAACAATAAACTACAACAACAACAACAAACCAAAATCCTAGACCAGAGTGCAATATTGATGCTCAATTGTGCGGCTCTCTAAGTGCCAAAGGCCAGGCACTGAGGCGTGGAGATTTCTGGGGTCCATCACTGCGAGGACGTGAACCCTTCATCCACTTTTTTTACCTCCTGACAGGTGGTCTGTTTGGGAGAGTGCATCTTGGAATGTCTGAATGACAATGGTTTACATGCAACATATAATGGTGTGTGTGTGTTTTTCCACCTAAGGTGGAAATAGCAGTGTTCGTGCTGAAAAATTACGCTGTGTGTGTGTAGGTATTTGTAAGTCATTCGCTGCCTAATCAAACATAAAGTCATAGTCACATGTGGTGTGAGCAAAACAAATGGCATTGATTGATTTAAACGTGTCGATTGACCCAGTAATTAATAATTTGCACCCTTGGTAGAACAAAATATATTGGGAAGGCAGAGATACAGGATAGATCTAGTCCTGATGCTAGCACAGACCGGGCTCTGGAGTGCAGTGCAAAGTAACTACCAGTCAGGCTTCTTACACTCTTTGTACCACACAATACAATCTAGCATAAAACTGGCTGGCTGTAGTGTACGATTTATTTTTCGGACTCCTCCGGACTGAGGCCCTTGCCTAGTGGCTCCCCCGTACCGGGGACTATGACCACTACAGTTTACCTGAGGCCCTAGTGGCTCCACTGTACCGGGTACTATGACCACTACAGTTGACCTGAGGCCAAGCAGCTAGGGTGAAATGTAAACTTCCCCCAATCGATTCCTGTTAATATTTAATAGGCTTAACCATGGCGGCTTTTGCATCCAAATCAAATACCTCATGTCAATAATGCTGTGAAGTGGTCACTACAACTCACGTTCAATCTAAATAATACATGAATTAGACTACCCAGTCAAGTGAGCAGATCAGAGCACAGCCCAAGGCCAGTAGAAAAGAGCAGCCTTCAATCGCTTCATTATCCAGGGTGAATGCTCATTTCTGAAATATCTCACCATGACTCTCTGAGGGTAAGCTGAACGTTCACTGAAATGTTTCAGAGGGCTTGAATATGGAAGCATAGAATGAGCTAAAGTTAATTGGTAACGCTTTGCAGTAAGGGTGAATTAATTAACCATTTATTCACATTAGCTAATTCAGCAGTAAGCATTAAATAACAGTTCATAAACAGTTACGTTATGATCTTGCAATCATTTACTATTGATTTACATGTTAAATTGTGGGAACACAATGTTGAATGTGGAAACACAGTGGGGATTGAGGCCATGGACAACTGATAAAAGCCCTTGCATTTGCAGTATTGTCAATTATGAATTAATGAGTTACAAACTGGGTGACACCATTTTTATCTCCTATTGTCAAAGGGATCGCCAAAGAGAACAAATGGAAATTTTGTTCTCTTTGTATAATACATTTTGTCTTACAAGAAGGTTGTCTCATATCTGGCTGTAGGTGAGTTTGGAAACTAGGATTCCTAGTGTTTAGAATAATTACGATTGCTTGTACTAACTTTCCATCTGTTACTGCTGTGTGATTTAGGATTTTGTTGTTGTGATCAGTTAAGAGGTCGTTCAGGCTAGTTTCTGTCACTTAAAGGTTGGGTATGGAATCCTCTTTTCTGGCCATTTTTGCAAAATTACTTGAAATCCTTATGTATATATCCTACTACTATAATGGCAGGCCTGCGCACACACACGCACACACACGCACACACACCGCACGTCAAGACAAAGGCAGTGACACTATGAAGGTATTATTGTAGCAAAAGTCTCAAGCATGCGTACACTAAAGTCACAAATGCGTAACTAAAGTCACAAATGCGTAACAGTAAAGTCACAAATGCGTAACTAAAGTCACAAATGCGTAACAGTAAAGTCACAAATGCGTAACTACAGTCACAAATGCGTAACTAAAGTCACAAATGTGTAACTAAAGTCACAAATGCGTAACAATAAAGTCACAAATGCGTACCTAAAGTCACAAATGCGTACCTAAAGTCACAAATGCGTAACTAAAGTCACAAATGCGTAACTAAAGTCACAAATGTGTAACAGTAAAGTTGAAGTCATAAATATTTATTCTAGTGTATATGTAATGCTATGTAATAATACTTATTACTGCTCATGTAAATTAAATGTTAATCAAAGTAAACCTATAGTAAAGTGCAACCAGTTAATGTGTAAATTCTTGGTGAACTTAATACAAAAACATACAAACAACACAGCCTCCGTGACATCAACACATGTGTAGTAGTGCACTGACCATACGACGTGTGGGCGTCTTGTCCTCTCTGCCGCAGACCTGAAGGGTTGGGAGCGGTGTCTGGGAGAAGTGCTCAGTTGAGTCAAGTCTGTGCCTCTATGAGTAGATAACACATGGTATTCTGCCAGTCACAATCACAAACACAAACACACACACACACACACACACAGACACTAGGTGTAGAAAACAAGGGCCAAGAGTGATGGCTTGGATCCCAGACAAACAAACATGTGGGCAGAAGTTGCCACTCGTGCAAAATAAACACCCAGCATCAATTTGGTTTTGTCCCGAGGGAAATGGATGTTTTCTGAGTATATACAGACAGAGCGGCTTGCACTGTCTGTATATGCAGACAGTGTACAAGCCGTATATACTGACACTGTAGGAAAACAGTGTCGGATTTTACGCATGCAAACTTGTACGGATGCAGTAAAGCATCCATACAAGTGCTTTACTGTAATTAGGAAGTGCAGGTCCCTAGGAAGACGCCGCCAGGTTGACATTAGCATGGCACTGGGGCCGCTGGGCCATTCCACTCCAAATGCAATGTCGTCAGTACCCATTGGTTAGCCGGTCGTTTGACTGCAATGCAAATGGGGACAGATACAAAAGCAGGTGTCTCTTCAGGGATCTGGATTCAGACAATAACATTGATGCTCTCTTCTGCCTATGTTCATGCAGAAGGGGTATTCCTCCACCAAACCCCAAAAAGACAATTCTGGCTCTTTGAGACCAATCCACATCTCCCCAAGGAACTCATGGCACAACAGAGGACATCTTTATATATTTAAAACAAGTGTGTAAGATCTGTATTTTTGTGAATCTAGTGTGAGCAACAGAGCCAACAAAGTGTTTGAAAGTCTGTCATAGGATTCTCCCTCTAGTGCTATTGCTCTCTCTCTCTCTCGCTCCTCTCTTGACTCTCATGCACACTCACTTTCACACACACAAACATATACCTGCACACACACACACACACACACACACACACACACACACACACACACACACACACACACACACACACACACACACACACACACACACACACACACAAATACATATGCACAAACACACACCTAATGAAGATATGTTACGCTTTGCCCAGAACGGTCGTGTCCCTGCAATCTCTTGTTTTCCCTCCTCAGGTATTAACATAACAGGCTCATTTTCATCTCCGGGCTGGTAAAGTACTTATGAACACCGTTCCACATATACATTATCCCTTTCGCTCTGGCTCTTATCATCTTTTTACACCCCACCAGTGAAGCCACACACCACCTCTCCTTCTTAACAGCCTTTGTCAAGATACACACAGAATCCATATCCCAGACACATATACCCTTTTATGTTTGGGTTGTTTGCGACAACACAGGCGTGCTGGCCTGCTGCTAAGCACTTTATCGTTCCAGTAATTCATCACTCATTCTCCTCGTGAGTTGGAGGAGGTAACATGGCGGGTGCCTGACTTGGATGTTCAAGAGGATATTAACAGGACATCTGTTTTGTTTTGTTTTGTTTTTGGAGCCTTACCTAGAATGAATAGCAAAATGTGAAATGAAAATGTCCATTGAGTGATTGAGTGATTGATTGATTGACGTTGCCGGGTAAATGCAGAATGAATCTTGAATACTCCACCGTTCCTTTTACACTGCACTTCAGGACAGACCACAGGAGAGCGTTGTCTGTGGCTGGGTTTGGAATGAATCAATCACACAGATGTAGGTCTAATGAACACAACATCCCCCCATTCCTATTACACTCTCGCTCTCGTTCTGCATTTCACATTTCCATTTCCTCATCTTAATCTCCCTCCCCTCCATCTCTTTCCTCTCTCCTTAACAATGTCATACTACTCCTGCCTCTCTCTCTTTGCTGCAGGTTTTTGAATGATCAAGGTGCACAGTTGGCTGTAAAGGTTAGCCTCAAGAAAAAACATTACAAAGAATATGCATGAGATTCTTAATAAATCCTGTTCATCAACAAGTCTTTATTCTGCTCTCACTCTCCTTGTTAAAGCCATTTTGTGTCCATAGTGAGGTTGTCATGTCGGCTGAACCAGCCATACTTTTACAATAGAAAACTGTTCTGTGGCTTTGTTTGTAGTATTGGCATGTCATGTTTATATTGATATTATTATGGGGTTGTCTGTCTGGAAATTGTATTTGTTGTAGTTGTTTTTTATGATCCGTAGTATTCATCTCTTCTCAAGGGGTTTTCATTTTGTTTCTGTTACCTTGTTTTTGAGGGAGTGGGGGATTTTGTGAGTCTCTTTTTTAGTCTCTTTCTTTTCTTTGTTTTATGATTATTGAATGAGGGTTTGTGTAACAGACGGTTCTCTAATGTCATACTGCTACACAGCAGGGGATCCAACAGTCAACTCCGACATTGGAAGGTGAACGCTGTGTCTGCTGATCCAAAGGATTGCAATCACTCTGGTTGGCACTTCAGCTCACTCAGAAATGGAATAATAAAATAATGGAGAAGAAAGTAAGACATGCTAATTTGTGTTGTTGGTACATAACAATGTTATGTGGTTAAGAGCGAGTTGACCCGAATGATCAACACAGAGAGTTCACGGCAGACTGATGGAAGAGTTTACTGGCAACAAATTAGTAAATGAAGGGAAAGGAGGCTTGTGCGAGAGGCTCGTGGCGGGCGGGTAGTCAGACAGGCGAGGGTTTGATAAAAGGCGGGTAGTCAGACAGGCGAGGGTTTGATAACAGCAGGATAGTCAGACAGGCAAGGGTTTGATAAGGGGCGGGCAGACAGACAGGCGAGGGTTTGATAACAGGTGGGTGGTCAGACAGGCAGGCGTTTGATAACAGGCGGGTAGTCAGACAGGTGAGGGTTTGATAACAGGCGGGTAGTTAGACAGGCGAGGGTTTGATAACAGGCGGGTAGTCAGACAGGCGAGGGTTTGATAACAGGCGGGTAGTCAGACAGGCGAGGGTTTGATAACAGGTGGGTAGTTAGACAGGCGAGTGGAGATGAATGGATTAGGTACCTCGAGAGTGATGACAGTGACACTGACCCCCGCTTGGAGGCAGAAGTGGACGGGGTGACAAACATGACCGAACCGGGTAAGAGTCATCTGCCAACACAAATCCCATTTCGCTGTAATACGCTGTAGGAAACTCGACTGAACTGGGAGGAGTCGTTCACGAATCGTATGTTCGTTCAGCCTGGTTTCCGGTAGCGGTAAATCGCATCATGGAATGGACCCCATTGCACGGTTCTCAGCTGAGTCAGTCAGACTCAGTGGAGTTAGTGCTACCGGAAACTCGACTGAACGAACGAACGAACGAACGATTCGCGAACGACTCCTCGTGGCGAACTGAATCACGCGAACTGGGTCACGGAAACGAATCATTGAATCCACCACTACTGTAAACAGAGTGCATGGTACCATGGCCGCAAGCTGCTCAGGGCCACACCCCCACCCTCTTCCTTGACCCGCCTTCCTCCTCCTCATTTGCATTAAAGCTACAGACACCGAAACGGCGCGTTTGGGGAAAGCTCAATGTGCGATTGGCTCGTAGTGGCTGTATTTCTGTACCACGGCTGATTTTCGGTAACGTTGACTTCAAATACTGTGTTAGGGGCCCACTAATATCTATATTAAAGCATCCATAAAGTAGCATGCCAAGGGACCTTTGATTAATTGTTTCAAATAACCCTGCCTCGTGAAATCAATGAGCTTGGAATTTTGCTATCAAGAATACCTTATAGGCTGCCTGTATCACTATAAAATCTGTCCATGAGCGTCTCTCAGAGTGACGTAAGCCACCAGACAGTGATTTAAAAAAAACAAGTAACCCGATTGGTTCAAAAGTAAAAAAAAGTAACTTATACTGCGGAAAATAGAAACATTCCAAGGTGCCTTTTGAAGGAAACCTTGGAATATCTGTCTATTTCTTAACCAGCGGACCCTAGTTCACGTGACGTTGGGTCACTAGACTTTGACGCAGACACATTGAAAAGAAAAGGCCAAAAAAAAGTAGCCATTTCACATGTTTAAAAACAATTACTGTATTTAATTAGGCTAACTAAATATTAACATACATATAATATATATATATATATATATATATACATATAAAAATATACAATTGCTTAGTTTTGCTATTATAAGTAGACCATAGCTTTTATTTAATTATCGTTATAACGACATCTGTATCTGACCATCCTCCCGGAAATTCTATGAATTAAATTAATATTGACGGTATGGCACTATGTCCCGATTCTCGCACAGCCATCTTGAATTTTGACCATTCTCGTTGCTCCAAGGAAGTCTGGTGGTCTCTTTGTATAATAAATAGATAAATATAAAATAACATAATCAGCAAAGACAATGGTTTTATAGACATGATTTAAACGGCATGCGAGCTGGTTTCAGCGTCCAAAGCAACCTTCATAGCAACCATGTTATTATATCTGTTGAAACTTGAAATACTCTTCATCATAATAACTATCAAACCAAACATCCTTCACATTCAATCATGAATCATGGCCGCCCATTCATTCCTATAAAAACTGGTCATTGGCGCAGGGCAACATCGAGGAGAGATTTGCTTCCGCATCATCCGCTGCCATGCCCTACTGCATGATGTGCCGGATGCAGAAATACTCTCATTTTCAAGCATTGTTAGCATTGTAGCATCATAAGCGAGAGGTCTGAGCGAGCACAGTCGCATACCGACCACTAACCCCCCCGATGATTCTCTATATGTGATCTTTAAATAACACTCCTCCTTTGTTTCACTATGACTCCTTTCAGCTGCCTCCCACCCCTCCTTCTCCTGCAAAAAATAAAATAAAACGCTTTTGGTGGCGTTTTGAAAAGAGAAAACTTACATTTTATTAGTACATGGTATAATGATAATTATGAGCCTTGGATTGATATCCAGATTGTTTTCCTGTTCCCCACTTTTATTGGAGTGAATGGGGATATCTACTTCTGGGACTCGATGAATCGAGGGACCCGTCCACAGCCTGCTAAAACAGCTGCAATACCAGGCTTGGCCGCTGAGCACTGGTGGATTGAGGAAGTATGCACTGCTCCTGGGGGCCTGCGTTCCACACTCAGCGTTTTGACCGTTTTGAGCACACAATCCGGGTCCTTTCAGTACACTTATTTTTGCTGCACTTCATATCGAGCCATTTACCGATTCACACCACAGAGCTAGTCACGCCATACAACAGCCTGCTTGTGTGGAGAAGCTAGGGGTGAAGACGCTTTGCACAAAGAGCGCCAATGAATGCATAGAAATACCAACCTCAGTCAGAACTGAACAGCACTCTGTTAGTGTGTATGTGTGCAGCAGGGGAAAGGAGAATAAAGGAAGCAGTGGGTGATGGCTGGTAATGGGCAGCCACTGAAGTGCTGGGATTGTATGCAGGCACCCGCATTTTAAATTGTTAGAGCCAGTTTTGTAAATGGAAAATGGAAGCTCCTTTGAATTCATAACATAGAAAATATAATACTTTGGTATGAAGGTATGAATTTATTGGTTTTGAATACCCTACCCATCTTTGAAATTCAAACAGGGCATTTCAAGCTGTTCGATTTGAAAAGCACAGTCTCAAATACCTTTTTTTCAATGGTCACTAATTCTAGATTCAAAGATTAAATTTGCAGATATTGGAAATACGATATTCATTACTCAAATTCAAGTGGTCAAAATATGGTTCAGAAAATGTAAGAGACAAACCATGTGACTGAAGGAGAAGGGAACCCAAGACGAGGTTTGCGCAATGGAGGCTGAACGTAAACGAACGGCCTCCTGGCCAATCTGAGTGCAGTAGGCCGTCACGTAATCAGATAAAAGGACTTGAGAACTAAAACCAATGATGGCGAACAGAACAAGGAGAATGATGGGACGTAGGTTGTCTTTTTGGGTTGTTTAGGCCTTTGTTTATTCACCCTGGGAGCTTAATACACACAGGGGTTAGTTAGTGTAGCTGAATTATCAGGTCTGGTTTGAACCTCTGAACTTTCACCCCCTGTTTTGAGAAATTCCTGACATAAAGAGGGCATAGCAGCCTTGCTAGAACACTTCCTTTCTGTCATGGTCCGCCCCTGGTTTTCCCATTCACCTGCCTGCCACCTGTTAGATTTCAGCTTATTTCTAAACTGTTCGGACAGACTCTGCGTTGTGTATTTTCAGTCGTAGTAGTAATTCTTGAAGTCGAAATCAAAGCAACTTGACAGGTTGGATCAGAGGGTTGAATAGATGGTTTATTCCAGGATGTAATACAGCGAGATACAGACTTAGGTTGAATAATCTATAGTGGACCCATTGAGGAGCCGTTTGATGACTTGTTCCTTGGCTGTCGAACCCTCTTCTCGTCGAACCAAAAGGTTGGGGCGAGTATTATACAAAAAGGGGAAACATGAATAACACGTGAACAGACGCACTCTCAGCCTTCATAAGGTATCTGGCCCTGGCTATGTCCCGGAGGACCAGGTCGGTTCAACCTTGTTGAGACATAACAATAGCAGAATGTTGGAGATAACACCTTGTATCAGTATGAGAGGCCCTGGCTTGCTCCTAGACTAGAAATGTGAACAAAAGAGAGACACTAAAATACACCAACATTCTACATTCCTCCCTCTTGATCATACTAAACGTAGTTTAAAGATCACCCACAAAATGAGAATTCAGTGTATCTACTGGTAAACCATTAACAATTAACTAAATCAATGAAAGAAAGCATAAAAGGCAATAGACAAGTAAATTCAAAACATACACAAGTAAACCAGGTGTAGGCTACTATAATAAAGAAAATAACAAACTCATTAGGTTACTCATGATTAAACCAAAACATAGAAAATGTAAAGAATCAAGAAAGTCAACTGTCCAGACACCTCCCTCTGCTTGGCAGAACAACATCACAGACAATACTGCAAGACTCAGTTGGTTTTGAGTAGCAGTTGCAACAGAGTTCTTTTCCAGTTGATGGCCACCGCATGTGTGATGGGGGATGAGGATGAAAGTTCGTAGTAGGGCATCAGGACAAACACAGACACAGTTCAGTTCAAGGACTCAACAAGTGTCCGTGTCTCCTGGATCTCCCAGGTACGATGAAACATGAAACAAAGAAAAGTGCAGTATCAGTCATGGGGGAGGCATTGTCACAGCCTCCAACAGTACAAAAATAAATCGCTTGATTCGAAAATGGTTATATCAGTAATCAGTCATCATAGTTCTCAATAAACCTTGTGTGAATGAATGAATGAGTGAACCGTTGTTCAAAAATAAAACAAAACAAACAAAATGTTCTAAAGCTGAGCAGTTGTGTCAAGAAGGAACCAACATGAATTCTCACTTAGATAGGCGGTGACAAAAGTCCTAGCATCTTTCGAAGACTAACCTCTCGTGAAAATAAAGGAATGAAAATAACAAACACTCAAACAGTCCCTACTCTTCACCCCGTATCAGTTAGTTTGCGTGCCAAATCTAACGAGTGTCATTCCAAGTTGGTGTTATTGTTGGTTTCCGACACTGAATCGCATATGCGGCTGAGTTCTTCAACACTCTTCGCCTGTAACTTCTTCAATAGTTCCCTCATCTGGTCTGAGCGGTTTTCTTCCCCTACTCTCTCGTTGGAGCGGTTCACGGTACATCTTTCGAGGGGCTTTACATTCTCTCTGCCTGTCGGACTGAATGAATCGTTCTCTATCCCTGTTGGACTGGGGGAATCTTTCTCGGTCCCTGGCTATTTCCTTCTTCTCGTCAGCCAGGAATGGAATCCTGGCTTCTTCATCTCGATCCACCTTTTCTCCGACTTCATTGATCTCTGCCATTGTGCAGCTACGGTTGTCCCAGCTGGGAAGCCTTGTCTTCACTCCCCTTCGGATCTCCGGCAGTACCTGCTGGAGATACATGGTGTTCAAAGGCAAGTCCTGTGACTGGTCGATGTTGTCCATATCATATTCAGTTGGACTGAGTACAGCAAATAACATTCGAAGAAGCGCTTATTGAACTGGTCCAGACCCTCGTCGTCCTTCTGCATACAACGAGTGATTGTTGTCCAGTTGACTTGTGCCCTGGAGTGTTTTTGGATCCACGCCTTTATGGCCTCCCATCCCTTTCCTGGTCTCATACCGTCTTCTCCTATGGCATCTTCCACATCGTATCGAATCTGGGTGCGCTCAGTGCCGCTCAGGTGTTTGAACAATATAGCAAGGCCATCGTAGGGGTGGAGTTCATACAGAAGCATCAGTTGTTTCAATTTCATCCATGGCTGTAGGCCTGCTCTCCTCGGGTGGTCGATTTCCACACTCTCATCTGTGGTCTTCATGTGTGGTGTGGCTGCGCCTCCCATCGCGCTGCAGTGTGGTTGTTTGTTGTCATCAAATCCTCCATTGAGTGACTCATTCTTAGTCACTGCTCCAGACCAGGGGGTTGTTGTAGACATTGTTGTGGAAGAAAGGAATGTGGTGGGACAGGGGAGAATTGGGGAAATTGTTGTGGGGGAAATTGTTGTGGGAGAAATTGTTGTGGGATCTGGGTCGCATCATAATTAGCATAGTCAGGTGGGGCAGATGGATTTCCCTTCCGTGGCACATGGGGAGTACTGCAGATGACGGGGTACTCGCCTATAAAGCTGTTGATGTCTGAAAGAACACTGTGTCTCGACTCTTGTAAATCACCAGATGGCGTCGATGACTGCATCGGGAAGATGTATTCCCCATCTGGGCCACACGATGGCAGTGTGGGGTACATGCGACCATAGGCTCCTCCCAAGGTTCCTCCTCCTTTGCCTTGGTCACTCCCCTCAGAGGGCCCCGAGTCGAGGGGGTGGGCCGCTATCACTCCTTGTCTGACCAGCGTCGTGTGTAGGTCTGTCAACTTCCTCTGCTCTTTGTTCAGAGTCGCTTCATCCTTTAACAAACGAATTTCGTCGGCAAGCAGTTTGATTTGCTCTCTATTTTTTTTCAGAGCAGTTGTCTTTTCCAATTCATCTCTTTTTTTGTTGCTGACATGCTTAAAGTAGCGCTTACACTGAGACCATAGTGACAACCCGATTGGTTCATTTCGTCTAGTCTTCTTCATCCAGTCTTTGAAAACCATCCAGATCGATTCCTTTGGCCAGCGTTTAGTTTGGGGATCAGTCGTTATCTCATATGTTATGCAAAGTTTTTCTTCGGTTCCTTGCAAATCATGTCTGTCATTGAATAATCTAGACAGTGTCATGCTAATTGAATAAATATCAATATCTCTAACGTCCAATTCAAAAGAATCTTGTTCAATTGGTTCAGACGCATTGGGACTTTGATTGCTATCTTTTTCCCCCTTCTCTGCCTTCTTTCTGCCTTTACCTTTTGGCATTGTTTCTATCTTTTTTTATCTAGGCAAAGCTAAAACTAGTGACCAATCACTGCTTAGAAAAAACAAATAAACGTCTCCCACGTAGCTCGGTATGCCAACACCAGATGATGGCTCACTTTTTTCCCTCTCAGATTAAAAAAACTATCTGTGATTCCACGGCGGGAATCAAAACAACATAGCACAAAAAAAATGATATCCCCTTATTAACCCAACCACCTTCACCTGTGCTCCCCTATAACAGTCCTCTCCCTTTACTCAGTCCCTTGACAGATTGTCTCTTGTTTCATTCAGAGCTTTCCCGCACTCCCGATTGACTTTGTCTACTCCACTCTGCCTGTTAAAGAACCCTCGCCTGTCCGACCTCCTGCCTGCCGTCCAGTCCCTGTCGGTCTGTCTGCTCCTCTGTCCCCGTCTCTTGATCCACCTGCCTGACTTCCTGTTATCGACCCTTCGCCTGCCTGACCTCCCGCCCGACGTCAAGTCCCTGTCGGTCTGTCTGCTATCCAGTTCCCGACTCCCGATCTGCTCTTCTACCCTCCCGTTGCCGACTCCTCGCCTGCTGACCCACCGACGATTCCCTGCCCACCTGTCGGTGACTTTACCGTCTGCTTTCTGTCTACCCGATCCTGTTCCAGTATAAATCCTTGAAACTGTCCTACAACTGTCGTCTGTCTGTGCACTTGGGTTCTGCCTAAACCCCCGTTGTCCTATAGAGATGGGGCTAAAATGCTGGCTAGAATGCTGCCTAGTGTTTGAAGCATTCAGAGTTTGGAACGACTCGCTAGTGTGGTAGTGCTTCTGCCTCCGCTTTTTAGTATTGCTCCAGTGTTAAATATTTTAATATTTTAATAGTTGAAATTGTTATTGGCGACAGTAGTTTGCTTTAACACCACCTATTTGCATATTAAAACAAATCAAGCCATGCAAAATATAGCCGATCTTTATTGCAAAAACGTTGCAAGAAATCAAACTTGTTAATTTTTTTCATTTGCATGGTTAATCTAGAAAAAGCAATACGGCACAATAGTTCTGAAAATGTTCAAATAACTTCACTTGTGTAAAGCAATGTGTATTGCTTTCTATCGGCAATTTTTAAATATCCCGCATAGCGTGCGAACTAGGGATGGGCAAAATGATTCTTTTCCGGGAACTAGTTCTTTCAGTTCAGTTCACTATAACGATTCGTTTATTTGATTCGTTCGTTTTGATTCGTTCGTTACGTCAGATTACATCTTAAAAAAAAAAATTATAAAAAAGTTTTTTTTTATTTTTTTTTTTTTTTTAATTGGTCGTGGGCCCGGATACGCAGACCGCAGTACGCCGTTTGGAGATGCCTGCCATTTAGTATGTCGAACGTCCCACCAATATTTATACCACTTGCTTACTCTCTATATTTCATTCATGGTTTTACATTTATAATTTTATTTTACTTTACATTTAATTCTTCATTGTTCAGGCATTACAGAACTTGCATGGTCATAAATAAAAAATACGAACTGCAGTTTAATTTCTTTGTTTGTTCTTAAATTGACGTAGAATGGAGCAAAGACTCCTGGGATTGGGAAATGCGTTTATCCAATAAACAGATGGAGGTCAAGTCTATTTTCGAAAAAATGTAGGGGGATATATGAGTCGAATGGTATGACCCAAGATACGTCAGACAGAGAAAGCGCGCATATTCGACGGTACCGCCTTGTCATTGGTTTACCCAGGTGCCATTCCAACACCATTGCTACTGTGAGAATAGCGTGTTAGATAAGTACACCCCCCCCATTTCGCCATAATTAGATGAACAGTCATTCTTCTTGTTTTTGTTTCATTTTGTAAACATTGTGCTCCATTACCTTTACACAGGCATAGAATGTAATACATGTAGTACTTAATTTCCGCCACAGGGTGGCGGTGATCTATTGGTGCACTCTGTCCCGTGAAAGCTACACATTTTGTAGAGCAGTGTTCAAACATGGCGGACAGAACGTGTCTTAACCAAATGTGTACTTTGCCTGTGTATGTTTACAGAACTCATTAAAGGAACTACTCTTCAAGTCACGCTTGAGTTTATTTTCAAGTGTGCAACAAATTTGGTGGCAGCGGTGGGATCAGCGGTGCTTTCTGTGAGCTGAGAAGAGAGAGATTGCAGTGGCCAAACACAAAATGGAGCTGGAGAGTCTGCAAGATCAACTGGCCGAGTCTTTGGTGCAGTTGCAGTGGGAACAGCTACAAGAGATGTGTTTTCAAGCAAAAAACTCTACGGAAAGGCAGACCAAAAAGCATACGCTGATCAGATTATTAATTGAAGCAGCTGAGAAAGCTGTAGAAGATGAAGAGGAGCAAGTAGCATCTGCGTTTCTGATCCGCTTAATAAAAACTGCAAAGGAATTGATGCAAATAAATGAACAATCACAGTTGAGTGACGATATTACTAGCAATGTTGGAGCACTAGCTAGTCTGCAGCAACAATATGCCGCACTGCAACTGAGTTTTCAAGCCTCCACAATGAAAATGGAAGGAGACATAATGAGGTTGACGAATAAAATGACCAGTCAGGAACCAAGCAACCCTGTTTTACCACTAACAACCCCCTTTTCAGTTACCCCACCAACAGCTTCCTCTTCAGTTACCAAGCCATCTGAAGTGACCATTAGAAGGGAGTTCAAAATAAGCGGTCAAATTGGGGAAAGGGGCCAGAAAGACAAGCTTTCACACTCTAATCTGACCCATCAGATTGATATGGGGTTGAGAAAAAAAAAACACAGTGAGGAGGGAAATAGTTGAGGCAGTTGTAAGAGCCGTAAGTTCCTGGCTTGATCTTACGTGACATGCTAGAAATAAAAGCAAACCTCACCCTTTCTCAACTGCGCACCATCTTAAAGGGACATTACAAGGAGGACAGTTCCACAGATCTTTATCATCGGCTCCTCAATGTTACTCAAGAAAGTAATGAGTCACCCCAGAATTTCCTTTTTAGGGCAATAGAACTAAAAGAGAGGCTCTTAGTTAAATCCAGAGAACTCGGTTCAGATGAACACTATAGCCCGGAACTCATTCAGAAAAAGTTCCTAAGAGCTTTGGGGACAGGACTCATTAGTGACAATATAAAATACCAGCTCAAAGCTTACCTGATGACCAGCGGTCACTGACGAGGTGCTGATTGTGAAAATCAACGAAGCAGCTATTCTTGAGTGGGAAAAGACAACAAAATTTAAGAAAAACTGTAAAGAGCCCAGAGTGAGAGAAATCCATGCTGAAACACAGTCAGCCCCAGAGTCAACAGTTGGAGCAGTTGGTGGACAAGAACGGGCATCCTCCACATTCACAAAAGGTAAAGTGAATCGAACACCACCGGCAATGACTCACACAGAATCTGAACTACTTGTTGTAATAAAACAGCTGAGAGGAGAGGTGGAAGAAATTAAAAAGGTCATGTCTGAGTCCCCTAGATCTTTTGCCCAGCAGCGAACAAGCAGGAAACGTGGCTGCAGAAATTGCCAAGAGAACAATAAAGGAGACAACTGCGACCATTGCTTCAAATGTGGACTGAGTGGACATCTGTCACGTGGATGTAGAAGTGGAAGGAGGCCTACTGATAAACAAGGACAGGTAGATATGTCATCTAGCACTGTTACAGCTGCACCAATGCCACCTGTTGACAAAAACAATCAGAATGAACAGCTCAGAGATGTCTACAAGTTAATCACAGATAGTATCCAGCACTTAGAGGCTAAAGTGGCAGCTAAAACACAAGATATGACCCTACAAAAGGAGGAAGCGGTCAGTGTCAGTCTCCTCTCCCCAAAACGAAGAACAGAGTTACTCAGTCTGATTGGCAAGAAATACGTCATTACCTGCCTGATAGATGACATAGAAACTAAAGCTTTGTGGGACACTGGATCACAGGTCTGCCTAATCAATGAGACATGGAGACAACAAAACATTCCACATGCTGCAGTCAGGAATCTAGCTGAGATTTCTGGGAACAGATAGATTGGATGGGAGGGCAGGTAAACCAGACACCTATTCCTTTTCTGGGTGGGTTGAGGTCACATTCAAATTACCCTCAAACAGCACCAAACAGCTTGAGCTCTCTGTGCCAGTCCTTGTAGCTGATGGAGATGGGGTGGCAGAACAACCAATCATCGGTTACAATGTAATTGAGCAGGGTGTTAGCGAAGGGTATAGCGCCACCACGTGCTGTCACAGAAGCAGTCAGTGCAGCATTCTCATTTGACTGTAAGAAAGCTGAAGTATTTCTGAAAGTAATGAAGCGTGGTGACGACGAGATAGGTGAAGCTACAGTTAAAGTGGGTAGAGAGATGAAGTCTATTCCAGCTGGTCAAACAAAAACGGTGAAGTGCACTGTGAGGGCAGGCTCACTCCCAGAAACACCAAGACGTGTTTATTTGAACCCTGTTCACAAGCAGAATTACCAGAAGGGTTAAAAATGGAAGAAAGTGTGATTCGATTACAGAGAGGTAGCTGGTCACGTGTTGCTATTCCAGTCACAAACAGCACTAGTCATGATATCCTATTGCCACCAAGAACTATACTGGGACAAAACACAGAGGGTTAAAACCATGTATCCAGCAGATACAAAACCCGTAGACATCAGTCTGTCAGAGGCAAAGGTCCCACCACAAACAGTGGTGATAGAAAAACAGAGAGAAGACTAAAGAAAACCACTAAAGAAAGAGAGAGTGAGGAGAATTGGGATCCCCCAGTCCCCCTCACTCACCTTACCCCATCACATCAGCAGCAGGGTCAGACAAACTTCTCAGAAAGGAATGCAATGCTTTTGCTAAGGATGAACATGATGTAGGGACCATCCCCTCACTGCAGCTCAAGATTCGTCTTAACGACCCACACCTGTAAGGCGAACATACATATCAGTGCCAAAGCCGCTTCATAAGGAGGTAAAAGAATACTTGGAGGATTTGTTAAACAGAGGCTGGATAACAAAGTCTAAGTCCCCTTACTCCAGTCCCATTGTGTGGTGTGAGAAAAAAAGATGGAAGCCTCCGACTGTGTTGTGATTATAGGGAGCTGAATAAGAAATCCATTCCGGATCGACACCCAAATACCCCGCATATTAGATATGTTGAACAGCCTCAAAGGAAGTTCCTGGTTTTTCAGTCTTGACCAAGGAAAGGCCTATCACCAGGGCTTCCTGGAAGAATCAAGCCGTCCTCTCACAGCATTCATAACACCCTGGGGACTGTACGAGTGGGTAAGAAATCCCTTTTGGCTTATCATCCGCACCAGCGGAATTCCAAAGGTCTATGGAGGAGTGTTTGCTTGGGCTGAGGGATGAGGTTTTGTTTGCCTTACTTGGATGATAATCTTGTACATTCTCAGACATTTGAACACCACCTGAATGATCTGAGGCAGGTACTGCAGCGTTACCAAAAGCCACGGAGTAAAGCTGACTCCAGAAAATGTGAAGTATTCAGAAACCAGGTGAGATTTCTTGGGAAGCTGGTTACTAAAGAAGGCTACACTATGGACCCTGCAGATATTGCTCCAGTGCAGGCCATGAAGCAGAGCGAAACCCACCACCATTGGAGAGTTAAGAAATTACTGGATTTATTTCCTACTATCGTAGTTACATCCCTAACTTTTCTTCCATTGCAAAGCCCATGTATGATCTCCTCACCGCAAAGAAATGTGGAAAAGGGAAGCCGAAACAAACCAGACAAGTCGGGAAGAAACAAAGTGGTGGAGGTCAGTTGCCATCATCTCATCCGATCACATGGTCTCCAGATCACCAACAGGTACTCTGCCGTCTAATTGACTTTCTCTCTGAGCCACCAGTGTTAGGGTATCCGGACTATGAACAACCCTTCACCTTACACTGCGATGCTTCACAAGTGGGGCTCGGGGCTGTGCTTTATCAGAGGCAGAAAGGGAAGCTGGTGGTGATTGCATATGGATCGAGGACGCTGACTGTCCCTGAGAGAAACTACCACCTCCACTCGGGAAAGTTGGAGTTCCTAGCCATGAAGTGGGCCATATGTGAGAGGTTTAGAGACTACCTCTATTATTCACCACCATTCACAGTCTTTACAGACAACAATCCACTCACGTATGTGCTCACTACAGCTAAGCTTAATGCAACTACTCATAGGTGGATAGCTGAACTAGCTGACTTCCAGTTCACTATTAAGTACCGCCCAGGCAAAGCTAATAGGGATGCTGATGGACTGTCGCGCATGCCCTTAGACATGGAGCAGTACATGCTAACATGCACACAAGCTGTGTTGCCTGAAGTTATGAACAGTATGACCCAGGCTGTAGCTATTCAGTCACAAGAGAGTGAGCCCTGGCTTTGTCCAGTGACCATATCGACAGCTATCGCTGAAGACGATGAGGGTTTGACATCAGTGGGGGAAATCTCTAAAACAGAGTTGAGAGAGGCACAAAAAGAAGATCCAGTGATTGGGCCGGTGTTAAAATACATGGCATCAAAACAGTGGCCAAAGTGTGGAAAACAACCTCAAAGTAACAAAGTAGCTGGACTGGCAAGACAAAAACATAAACTGCACCTTAGTGATGATGGACTGCTGTACAGGGAAACAACAAACAGACTACAGCTCCTCCTGCCTCAAAAGTACCATCGGCTGGTTTACAAAGAACTCCATGAAGATATGGGACATCTTGGAGTGGAGAGGGTGGTGAATCTCATCAGAGAACGCTTTTATTGGCCGCATATGCAGAAAGATGTTGAGCATTACATCACACAGGTGTGTAGCTGTCTGAAAAATAAGCGTCCAAACAAATCAACCAGAGCGCCTCTCACCAACATCATCACCACGTATCCTTTTGAGTTGGTATCAATTGACTTCTTACATCTGGAGAAATGTAAGGGAGGATATGAATATATCCTTGTTGTGATGGATCATTTCACGCGGTTCGCCCAGGCTTACCCCTGCCGCAACAAAGCTGCCAAAACAGCCGCAGAAAAGATATTTGGAGATTTTGCACTGAGGTTTGGGTTCCCTGCACGCCTTCATCACGACCAGGGTAAGGAATTTCAAAATAAGCTGTTTGCTAACTACAAGAATACAGTGGGGTTAAGGGGTCCAGAACCACACCATATCACCCACAGGGGAACGGCCAGGTTGAAAGATTCAACAGGACACTTTTGGCCATGCTCAGAAATTTACCAGAGACTGCCAAAGCAGATTGGAAAGCGTCACTTGCAAAATTGGTTCATGCATTTAACTGTACTCGCAGTGAGGCCACGGGCTATGCACCTTATTTCCTCTTATTCGGTCGCAACCCTAGACTTCCTATTGACCTTATGTTTGGCATTACACCAAAAGATCAAGGTTCATCGCACAGCGACTACGCTGAGAAATGGAGGGCAAGAATGACTGAAGCTTACAAGCTGGCTTCCAACTCGGCAAACAAAGAGGCATTGAGAGGTAAAGTCCTCTATGACAGAAAAGTTCATGGTGCAGAGTTGTCTTTTGGATGCAGGGTGCTGGTTCGAAATCTGTCTGAAAGAGGTGGTCCGGGAAAGTTGAGATCATTCTGGGAAGATAAAGTGTATGTTGTGACACAAAAGAAACATCCAGACAGTCCAGTATATGAGCTCAAACCAGAGAACGGCAAGGGACGTTGTAGGATCCTGCACAGGAATCTTCTGCTGCCATGCGACTTTCTCCCTGTGGAAAAAGTGGACTTACCTCTGGAACCTGTAAAAAGGAAAAAGAGACACAACAAGAGCAAACACAAAGAGCAAGAACAGAGCTCAGAGGATGAAAATGAGGATGGATGGACATCCATTATTGGACTACGACAAAGAGCCAGTGGACATGGTAAATCATCTGAATGTGGAAGCACCAGAGTTTTATCCAAGCAACGGAGAAGCAGCAGAGATGGAACACAATGAAGACAATGGAATAAGACGAGACCTGGCATCAGATGGAGAAGAAATCAGGGCATCAGAGCAGGACACTGAGGTATCTGACACTCAGAGTGAAGAGGGGTCTCCTGAATCTGCACCCAGTGATGAGGATGAAGATCCTGCTGATCCTCCTGCCATGGAGAATAAGTATCCTTTGAGAACAAGAAAACCAAAAATGATATTTACATATCATAAGTTAGGGCAGCCTACCATGTCACATGATTAAGTGCAAAGATAATACATAAGGATAGATTGAGCATGTGTTATGAATAATTTGCTGTTGTGTTCAGAGTAAAAGCAAAATATTTATAATCAGTTAACAGTAAAGTTATACTTGAGCAATGTGGAATTACAGTTGTTAATGTTAAACAAGTAATGACTACTAATTTGTTGGTTAAAAAGTGTATGACACTAAGACAGACTTAATCAAAGGAAGTGTACCACATGTTGGCTTAGATAGGAGGTTATTCCTGTGTAAAGTACCTTACTCTCAGGGAAGATGCAGATATCCTCGCTCATAGCGAAGTGGCAGTGGGCTGTTATCGTGCACAAATACACCTGCTGCAGACATATGGCATTAACAGGAGATATATGTCATATTTGGGACTGTGGACAGTCATGCATCTTTATGGACACATATGTACTCTGACTCCTTGGAAATAACTTTCTTACATGCCATGCATAGATGTCACATGTGGACTATTGAAATCATAATGTGGTTTGGTAATAGAATGTCAGGGACGACATCACTTTTTGGAGGGGAGAATGTGAGAATAGCGTGTTAGATAAGTACACCCCCCCCATTTCGCCATAATTAGTTGAACAGTCATTCTTCTTGTTTTTGTTTCATTTTGTAAACATTGTGCTCCATTTACCTTTACACAGGCATAGAATGTAATACATGTAGTACTTAATTTCCGCCACAGGGTGGCGGTGATCTATTGGTGCACTCTGTCCCGTGAAAGCTACACATTTTGTAGAGCAGTGTTCAAACATGGCGGACAGAACGTGTCTTAACCAAATGTGTACTTTGCCTGTGTATGTTTACAGAACTCATTAAAGGAACTACTCTTCAAGTCACGCTTGAGTTTATTTTCAAGTGTGCAACACTACCTCTCATTGGCTGAATCTTTGAGAAAGTTGTAGACTCAATCAATGGAAGTCGCGGTGAGACGGAGCTCTGTTCGTTTGTATATTTTATTTACGTGACCATATGTTTGGTTTATGTTAAAAAAAAAGAATCAAAGAACCAGTTCTTCTTGTTTTGGGGAACCAGTTCTTGTCGTTCACGTTCGGGATTCGTTCGTTGTAACGAATCAGTCGCGACCGACACATCCCTAGTGCGAACGCAAAGGATTGTGGGTATTTTGGCTTGTTGAGGATCGGTCGATGCATCCTTGAAAAATCTCGGAATTCACAAATAATGGACATGAAAAGGGCGCGAATTTCCGAGTGTTCTCAACATTGGAATAATGCTTGTCGGCGTTTTATGATGTAGCGTCCTTAAAAAGGCAGCCGTTGAGCATGCTTCCTTCACATTGGGAAACAGACTGTGTTTAGCCATTACAAGCCGTTAAAAAATCGGCCTTTTCCTGTGTTTTAGTGACATCACAAGTGGGAGTGTCCACCTAAATGTATGATGGATAGATGTTACATGACATGTCCAAATATATCAGCATAATGTTGCGTGAATACATTTTTGCATAATAGTAATCAATGGCCAACTACGTTATTATGCTGATTTGCACTTTTTTGTCTGGTCTATTTTGCAGTTTGACTATACTTAAACTACACAAACTGGATTACTTATAAGAGCCACGTGGTTCTCCCTGTAAGCCGTTGTAACGCCCATTGAAATACTCAAGGCTCCGGCTCCTTTTACTGATGGTTTAATCACACCGTAGAACTACAATACAATACAGACATGAAATTAGTTTAACACAAACAATTACCCAAGAGCACACAAATCCTCCACGGCAAACAAAAGGAAACAAAAACACAACACTAACCACTTTGCCTGCTTGAGGCCAATGGGGTTAACTTAAATCTTTCTTGTTGCCTGCTTGAAACATAAAACCTTAGAACATTTATAGAACGTGACTTGTCTGCAGCTGCGACACTAACTTCTCGATCTTCCCGACAAAACCAACGAACAAGAAATAAACGGATACATTTACGAGAAATAACACGGATACATTTACGAGAAATAACACGAGTCCACCTTGAGGTCCAAGACCGAATTACATATAATACCCCACAGAGCAGGAAAACACTGCCTGCAGTTACAGCCGTCGTTGGGCCGCTTCCTGTGATGACCTGCTTGACAGACCCCGCCCTGACTGGCCAGCTGTTGGTTTGATTGCATTCAGTCTCGATGGCTCGGGACTCTCCATTGAATTCCCTGCTAATTCTCAGCAATAACTTTTAATCACTAAAATGTCCTTAATTATTACCTGTATTAATTATAAGTATTGTATTTTGAATGTTTCCAACTTAAATTGTTTACATGAATGTTTGAATATTCAACAAAATATTTGAGATAACTTTTTTGAAATAGTAAGTACAATATAGCAATGTTATGAATTCAAATGTGTTGATATTGCAAGTTAAATAATTCAATGGCTTTTAAATTTCAAAACTTTATGGCAGTGGTCTTCAAAACACTTCATACTACACGGCTCTTCTTAGTGCTGTAGAATGCTCCATTCACTTGAATGGGCCTTCCCGACTTCCGGTGGTCAATTATTTTTTGACCATCGTCAAGTAAAGTGGATTTTTTGCCTCTGATTCACGTCTTTCGTATCGCTCCGCAAGTAGTGCATTAACTTCTCAACCCCAGCGTATTCGGTTGCAAAGCAACGTCAACATCTTTGGCGAACTATTTCTCTGCTGATAATTACTACAAATGGTAGACAAATTGTAAAAAGACCCACTATAATGTATAGATCGCAGTTCATTATGGAAAATAATCCTCTTCAGGGCAAAGCAAGACAGTTAGCCCTGTCTGGGCTTATTTTCCCGATAATGACCGGCGTTCTATGCATTATTCCTTACACGGACAAAGAATGGAATGTTTTTGTTCGGCAACGGAACATTTCTAAAACAACAGTTTCCTTTAGGTACCAGTCCTGTTGTTGTATTAATTATTTTGTGTGTGTGTGTTGTGTGTGTGTGTGTGTGTGTGTGTGGTGTGTGTGTGTGTGTGTGTGTGTGTGTGTGTGTGTTTAATGCTTTAATACAGCCAATACAAAATTCTACTAAGCCTTTGGTGATCAAGTTTGTCTACACAGTAGGCGATGGTTGTTATGCGCTGCTCCGTCCAATCAAAGTCTTTTCTGACGGACGACGTTGGTGAATTCTCCTCTTCTTTGATGAAGGCTCCCACTGCAAGCACTCACCATCGGCCATGTTCAACTCCCAGCAACAGTGGGTGATGGGGCTGAAGGAAGGAGACAGGGGTGGATGCTGTATGCAGACTAGCAGTTGTAATGATAGCAAGGCTGACAGTGTCGTGGAAAACACATACAAACAATATAATCACAAATTATGTAAACGTATTGGCTTTTGCTAGTTCATTTATCATGCTTGGTATACATTCTCTTTGCACCTAGTGGTACCTCCCTTGCACTCTCCAAGCAAAAGGTGTTGCCTTATTAGATTACATTTGTGTCACTTTAACTTTGTATTGTCAATTAACTAAGCTCCCACTCTAGACCGTGTGACCCCCTTTTGGTCTGAGTTTCTTTGTTCCTTTGGTCCTATTTTGTGACTATACAAGGAATGAGTTGCATTGTCTCAATGAATATGCTTGCTTAATGCTCTAATTGTTTCTCCCCAAGCTCCAATAAAACAAATACTAAGCCGTTAAGAAGAGTCTTACAAGAAATAAGTGTTAGTCAGACAGGAATATCTTTTAGTTTAAACCCCAGATGTAACTGAGAATAGCATTTATGTCAAACATTGTTTTTTCGACAGGAAAGTAATTTGAGTGAATATGGAGGTGGGATGTGTGATATTTAAAGTATAATGGGAATGCTTAAATTCCCTCACGTTTCACTTGTGTTGAGCTTTTAAGCCTGTTTGTGTACCAATTACAACGATAAAAACAATACACCCATCAGATGTCTGCATGTAACCCGATTCTGGCACCTGCTTTCACAAGATACCATACTAATACTATTTCATCAGATGGAAGACACTTTTTTCCAGTCACGTTGAATTATTTTGCCGATACCCAGAAAAAACAAGGATCAAGGACCTTGGGAATATGAGTGTATTTTAAATAACTGGTCAGATATTCATTGAACCCTTTCAGAGTACACACTCCAGTACACACCAGGTTTATATTCGTTTGTTATGACGTTTCTCATGGCGATTCCCTTGTTTATGTAGATCATTGTTTTCATTCAGATGTAATTGCTGCTTGTTTATTCAAGGGCTGCAGAGCTTAATATATCCAAAGCAACAGTGTTCCTGTGGCAATTTCAGTGTAGTTATGTAGTATTGTGTGTGGTATTGTTTTGAAATGTGGTATATATGACGAAAGTATTATGCAACCCTTTGTATCTTTCTTAGCTATTTGTGTATTTTGTGTAAGTGCAAGTAGCGAGCAGGCCATTGATCTACTTGCATCGTATATTATGTTGTAAAGCTAAATGTTTATATTAATACAAGGTAAATCATATTACCAGAGGTGTTCTCTGCTAAACAAGCCAACTATTTTCACCACAAACAGCCGGCAATAAGTCAGAGGCCCTCTGTGAGGTGGCGCTTTACTGCAAAAAAAATGTTTGCATTATTTCTGCGTTAGCAATCACTTTTCCACACTAAAGTGTTCCATTAATCATGTACTAATGGGGTATGCACAATCAGTAATCAATAGCAGTTGTTAATAATGATCACTGTGTATATTAATATTCACCAGACCTGACTGCAGTCTTCCAGTTGTCTCTCTATGATGTACAGATGATGACCCATCCTGAATTGTGAGTAAACGCGGGTTCACGTTCAAACGTAAACCCAGGCCATTGCTCACATTATTCAATATCTATTTTCTTAGCTTAAATCCTTACCAGGCAGACACAGCCAATGATAACACTATTGGGGCGTGATTAATAATAAGCAGTAGGTAATAACTATTTTCAATAAATTCTTTGATGATGAAATCCCTTCCCTCCCAGGCCCTTGGTCCCACCATGATATCCTGTTAACCTCATTCCCAGGCACTCTCCTTTGAACGTGCGATGAGCGAGGGACTTCCTCTCTCGACGGATATCTTGATCGCATTACGTGTGATGGATATTACCAAGGTCAAATTCTTCATCCCAAAAACGTCTTCCTGTTGTTGTCATCGTTGTTCTTCTTCTTCCTCTTGATCGAGTCTGTGGTAGGGCTTCGCCGAGGACTGTTGACTGACGTTACACTGGGAATCAGAGGTGCGTGTTTTGGTCATGCTTTACATGTGCTCAGAAGCCCTGAAGTAGCCACTGGCAGTACGCCTCAAAACACCTCGACATCGTCTCTGATTAGCGATGACTCACGCAGAATAACAACATCTTTGCTGCATGAGACAGTCATTTGTATCTTGTCTTTCTCTCTCTCTAAATGACAGTCAACATCATTGCCTTAGTGGACCACAAAATCTAACAATATCACCAACTAGCACACACTGAGACTGTTAATCATGCATGATTAATAGAGGAAAGGCTGAGGAAGGCAGTGTGAAGTGAAGACAGATAGGAGATCTAAAGCCTCATTATTAACTGAGGAAGGAAATGTGCCTGAAGGGGACATTTGGGCATTTGTGTGTGTGTGTGTGTGTGTGTGTGTGTGTGTGTGTGTGTGTGTGTGTGTTTGTGTGTGTGTGTGTGTGCATGTGTGTGTGTGTGTGTGTGGGGGGGGTTATATATGTGTGTATGTGGGTCGGGGGGGTGTATGTGTACGTGTATGTGTGTGTATGGGGGGGGGGGGGGGGGGGGGGGGGGGGGGGGGGGGTGGGGGGGGGGGGGGGGGGGGGGGGGGGGGGGGGATGTATGTATAGGTGTGTGTGTTTGTCTGTGTATGTACGTGTATGTGCATGTGTGTATGTGGGGACGTTCTTGTCGGTTTGTGCGTTTGTATGTGTATGCCGACGTGGCTGATGTGACTCCATCCCTCTGAAGAGCCTCGGTGATGCACTGTTTCAACGCCCCGGTCCTCAACACGCCTGCCAATGTTTTGTCCTGTTTACATCCAAATGAACAAATACTTGCTTCAGCCTTGCCTGACAATCACATGTTTGTGTCACAGAGTTTGCACATAGATCCTTATTATGTATGAGTAAGGCTCTGTGTGGTCCGTGGCCCCATATCCGTTCTACTGTTAGTAATGAGGTCTAACTTTCGCAATACTTCATTGTATGGAAAAGGCTGAATGGTTAAGGAAGCTTGGGAGAAATACAATCTAAAGAAAACAGGAAAATTCATTTGGATTCTGCACACACACTGTAGCAGTAAATCCATCAGCCCTCCCAGGTAGCCTGCACAGCACGCAAAGGTAGAGAATTATCTGCCAAGCTCTACCAATGATTTGAATATATTTGCACCTCGATCCAGTCGATAAATGTGCCCATATATGTTATACGTTCAGCTGCATATTGCACATTTGTGCCATGAATCCATCTCTGCATAGTCTGAAGCTTTTTCAGCATCCCTGACTTTCTTTGAAATACACTGAAACACACACAGTGACCTCTAGTGGAGCGTAGAGGGGAAGCAATTCGTATACATATGTATATATGTAACATATATATATATATTAGAGCTGTCAGTTAAACGCGTTATTAACGCGTTAACGCAAACCCATTTTAACGGCGTTAAAAAAATTATCACGCGATTAACGCAATTATTTTATTTAATAAAAAATAATAATAATAATTCTTTGGCTCAAAACAAAGAAGCAGTAGCCTAACTGCTATGTTCAAATGACATTTGTTCAAAGCAGTCGTTTAATTGCACTATAGGCTCTTTTTTTGTATCGTCCTGTTTTGATCAGTATATGCCTATGTTGTTATCAATAAAAAATCATTTGCACAAGGCAAGCCAATGCACTTCACCATGTTGATAAGAGAATTCAAATGAGAAGAATTATGGGACAAAAAAATCAAGGGATATTTAGCATAGAAAAATAATTTGTGATTAATTGCGATTAATCGTGAGTTACCTATGACATTACTGCAATTAATCACGATTAAATATTTTAATCGCTTGACAGCTCTAATATATATATATTATATATAGCCGTGCACTGGGCCCTCTCGAATACCGGGCCGAAACAACGTTTGTTTCACTACGACTCCTTTCAGCTGCTCACCCCTCCTTCTCCAGCAATTTTTTTTTAAACATAAAACGGCTAATAAAACGCTTGAGGTGGCGTTTTGAAAAGAGAAAACCTAAAAAATGTTAGTACATCGCATAAAGATAATTATGAGCCTTTGATTGATATCCAGACATTTTTTGTGGAGACACATTCCTGGAGTGAACGGAGATATCTACTTCTGGGCCCCTTGTATCAAGAGCCCCGTCCACAGCCCACAGCTGCAATACCAGGCTTGTATTTCGGCAGGCAATTTAGCCTGCCGTATTTCAACCCCCCCTCCTATTTCCTGTTTGCAAAGTCTGAAACACTTTACATTTTTTGGGGTTACATCGTTAGGCCACTGGATGTGAAAGTAGAAATTTCAGGTGTAGTCACAACAGGGGACATTTGGCGGGGGGGCGTTGTATTCTCACAGCCAATTCATGCCGGCAGAATTACTCACTCATTCAAAATGCTCCCAGTGTTGATGGCTACCATGTCAATATAATGAACAGTACACATTATGAATATGTGTATGGATGTACATATGTATATGTATGCATGAAGTAATTGCAATTAACAACTTCTGACTTTGAGGAATATTCTAGAATAGACTTCCTTTCAGAAATCCTATGTAACATCAACAGATATCAAAGTTGAACACACATTACATTAATGAGCCCTACAAAAGTTTGGTGCAAGTACAAAAGTAGTGCATACATTTACATTTTTTTGTGATAATAACCTGACTGTAATGAATACGAAGGATGCCATGAATAGGTTTCAATTTGATGGGTAGGCGAAGTCCAGGCAGGGAGCAGGCTAGGAGTCGGAGACTACATTAGTCAGGCAAACTGGTCGATGCACGGTAATCCATTATATATAGGTAATATTAAAAAAAGGCACAGTACGATTGTGGTGAAAACAAACAAGAAATAGGAGGTGGTTGATGAGTATGGCAGGCTGGATATTGAATATATCCAGTATATACAGTATATATTCAATATATCGAAAATATATATTGGATATATTCAATATATATCCAATATATCCAATATCCTTCACTCCCTCGAAGGCGAGGCTGTGCTCACTGAGTCTGTAGCCTACCTAGTAAAGGATTTCCTTAGTTTTGGATCAGTCACAGTTTAATGTGCTTTCCAGGGTAGGCTACCAAGAGGTTGTCAAAATGAATATGAGTAAATAACATAATGCATTAATGTATTACTTTAACTATTACGTATGTAAGTGCTCTCGTAGTTCATTATCGTGAATGTTGTAGCGTAGCCTACATGGGTTGTCGCCGTCGGAGGTTCCATTGCGATGTGTTCGTCTTCAAACTTACAATCTAAAATATGCCATCGCTTTCTGTGATAAGTTGCTCAACTTGTGATGTTGCGATAGAATATAAACACTAATTTAGACTAATATTGTCGGAAGGAAGTGCGCCTCGAACTAAATGAAAGTATGGGGCGTTGACAATAAGCGAATGCGCGTTCACGCGAAGGGGGGGTCGTAATATGCGGGGGGTCGAAATTCGGCACAACACCGGCACATTAGCTGTTACGTCTTTCTGACCAATCGCAGTTTAAGGCCCACCTTGGCTGTACAACTTCGGGAGGGGCCTCTCAGTTACTCCCCTCTAGACAAAATCGACTTGGTTGCGATGTTGACAGTTTGTGAGTGTTATGACCGAGTGAGAGGTTGCGGGCGCACAGCTCAGGCTGCCGGACGGCACTGCAAGGAACTTTAATAAACGCAATATTGTTATCCCGCAGTAATCAGCCCGACAGCCCTGGGTCTCATTTATAACCGTTGCGTACGCACAAAACGGGGCTGAAAGTTGCGTACGTGACTTTTCACGCCAAGGTTGTGATCTATAAAAAAACAACTTGACGGGAAAATGTGCGCAGCCCTAAGCAAACTCTGACCCATGCGTACGCATGGTTTGGATGAAAAGGAGAATTGGCGACACAGACGGTGTGGTGGTGAACTGAAGTCAGACCGAAGAATTGCAGAGTGAGAAGAACGATTATGTTTTATCATCGCCCTTCATAAATTTAATTTCAACCCGTATCATGCGTTAAATCCTAATCAGAATAATTTAAATCCACTGCGTTATTTCTCAGTTATAACTCCAGAAATATCTCCTTAGAATAGAAATAAAAGAAATTCTCTATATTTAATCCCGTCACTCCATACTGTCCACTGACGGCGCGACTGCATGGAATAGAGCATCTGTCCAACATGTGTCAATATAATGTGATGCCCACTAATGTGTGCCCACATTTGTGTATATTACGTTTTTATATACTACACCATTTTATATTATTAAGACACAATATTTCCTACTAAATTGATCTTATTTTGTATGAGCAATATCTTTTATAGTTTTACATTTTCACAATGCAAGTGCACTATCCTGCCAGTAGGAGGCACAGTAATATTGTGGTTTGCCTGAATCCCCGTGAGATCCTCAAAACTAATGAGGATCTGAAAAGACAAGTCGCGTCTCCCGTGTCAGCATTCTTTTCTCTTTGTTTCAGGTGGGTTATGTGTTTAAAATGTAAAACAAGTTGATGTTAGTGATTGGATAATGTGTAGTGAAATGTTTAAGTAAAGTATGAGTGTTAAAATGAGTACATGTGTAGCTAGTAAGGTCCGACGCTCGCCGAGAGATTTGTAATTGCGGCGCCGTTGGAAGTTTTACCGTTAAGCTAGTAGCTTACTAGCTAGTAAGGTCCGACGCTCGCCGAGAGATTTGTAATGACGGCGCCGTTGGAAGTTTTACCGTTAGGCTAGTAGCTTTAAGCTAGTACCGACCATGCTCGTCTCTACCTTTTTGTTTTATTGTAATAACACCACTCGTGGCTCACTTCTTGACGTTTTGTAAAGTATTAAAATGTTTAATGATGGTTGTAAAGCACTTTAAAGATACTGTTAAAAACGGGTTAAGAAAAGTTATTTGAAGTTCAGTAATAAGAAAATTGTTGATATAGCCTACAAGGTAGGTACTGTTAAAAATACTAGTTCAGTAAAACCTAATGGGTTTTAAGAGCATTAAAGGGACTCCTACCTTTGTTGCATTTGAGAATTACAGCACATTCAAATCATCCCGCCTTCCTCCAATGCCCCACCCCCTCGTTCCCATCCGCGGTCTTTTATTTAAGAAACTTTATTTACACAAGCAGACTTACAACCTACTGCCTCCGCGCACGCACGTGAGTTTTTGTTTACCGAAGCAATGGAATCGGATTCAGAAGCACCGGTAAGTTATATACATTTACATACACATATATATTCAGTTCAATGGTTATTTGCACCATTTATTTGCTTTATTCTTTTAGTTGTCATACATTTTTTTGTAGAATTCGTCGTATTTTCTTGCAAACACTGTACGGCTAACGTTATCTAACGTTATAGCGGCCTTATAATAAGCAGTCTCAGCTGTTTTGTTTTCAGTGTAACGTCGGTTACGGTTTTGTCTGCTAACGGCCAGCGGTGGTTAACTTTATCACTCTGTTCAAAAAAGTATTCTTCAATGTCGAAAGCTCGAACTTTATAATAAATAGACATTGTGGGACCCTGGGGAGTTCTCCACAGCAAGAGTAATAACACACTGCCCTAATTATGTAGAAAGGTTGGCAGAGATAATGGAAACACATTTTGCTATGCTTTCGATCTTGAATGTTAGCTTCATCAGCATACTGTAATGGGAAATATTGCAATATGATCTCAAATGATAGAATGCTTATATCTGCAATTGGAAACATTGTAACATTGCAAACTGCTGCTGTTTCTAACATTGTCTGCATTTTAGAAATCTCCCCTCTTCACGTAGCCTACTATGTGGATTCACACCTACAACCAGCCTATCGACTTCAGACTGTCTCCCCCTCCCCCCACCCCCCATCATCAGACTCGACACAGCTTATGTTGTCTGAATATCACGAATCTCACTACAATAATTTCACAGAGATATGATTTATAGTAAAATTAAAATATGCAAAACATGTATTTTCAGAAAGTGTTCCTATGTCTCTCTTCACCCTGATATTGTTATAAAGTAAAACATGTTCTGTCTTTGTTTTTACATGTTGGTGCTTCTAGGACGACAGTGTAGTAGATCCTGACTACAGCATTGAAGTTTACACAGAGGAAGATGATATTGATATTGATGACGATGATGATGACGATTCTCCAGGCGAAGACACCTCAAGGAAGAAAGCAAGGACTGAAAGTGGAGGCAGAGGAAACCATGGCAGGGGAATGAAAGGCAGGGGCCGTGGTTTTCCACAACACAAAAAAAAACCAAACACATCAGGCCAACAAGTTGTGGAGGCAGAGGAAACGAGCAGAGGAGCCAGAAAAAGAACAGGCCCTTCTAGAGGCAGCCGAGGCAGAGGCAGGGGGGGCCGTGGTGTGACACAGGGTGGAGAGGACTGTGATGAGGAGAGACCAGGAACCAGCAGAGATGTTCCTAGCAGAGCAAGAAGAAGAGCAAGAGGTCGCCGGGGACGTGGACCTGCTGTTCTTACTCATGATGATCTACTAAGAGTTCAGCAATTTCAGCAGGAGAGGATTGCCGCTGAGCAGGTAAAGCAGCACCATATTAGTATTTTCTTATTATTATCGTCTTTGGATTAGATGTCCAGCAGCCAATATTTCTATTTGTTTTAAAAATTATGACCTCTGCAACATCTATTGACATGAAAATATCTACTATTTCAGGCTAGAATTCAAGCTCTAGACATCACACAGTCTCATGAGCTGCTTCTGACCTGCCTGGAAAGGGACCCAAGCATGCTGTTTGACCTGATGGCACACTCACAGGTTCAGGATGATTCCCAAATTATTCGAACACCCGGGCAACCAGAGTGGTGTGTCTGTGGCAGATGCAGGCAGATGATTAGAGACATTGAGAAGGTGTGCTGCCGACAAACGCTGGAAAATTGCATCTCTGTCCTGCCTCACATGGATGCCTTCATCTTGCAGCCGGGGGTCCTCCGCATGGCTAGACGCATCTGGAATGACTCCCGAGCATTAGATGATGCACAAACACCGGGGGAAAGCCACAGGCAGTTCCGCTTTTCTGCATATAGACAGTATATAATTTGGCAGTATGGTCAACTTGGACAAGGCCACAGAGTTGTCATACCAAGTTGCTGTGTTTGGAGAATACGGGAAACATACCCAGACCCCAATGGGATCTACAAAGGTTTTATCCCTAGCCGAAATGGTATGGATGAGGAATAGACTCCAGCCCAGTGTACCCTGCCCTGTGAATTATGTACATGGTACTGTCTTATTACTGTATATTTTGGCCATAGTTAGTGACCCATGTTTCTAAATTAAAAATACATATTTACTCTGTTGTGTTGATTTACATCTGTGAAATTCCAATTATAGTCAATTTTCAAGTCAATTCAGTTTAAAAATGTCGAACTGCCATTTCCTTTACTTACATCATATGTTTTTCTTATGCTTTGGTTACACTATGCAGAAAATCACACGACTTATTGCTGCTCCTGCGCTTCGTTCCCACCATTACATCTGATTTGCAGAAAGTCTTTAATATTATAAGTTAGTGTATTCTAGTTAGTGTATATATAGGAAGTGTATTCTTTGAATTTCAACTGAATGCTTACAGAATGCCTTAGTTTAATTTCTCCACATATTCTGTATGAACTTCAGAATCAATTTGATTTTATGAAAAAAAGTTTTAATGTTTAAAAATCTTACTGAGGGAATTCAGTGATCCCAAAAACACACATCTTACATTATGGAAACCAATGACATAAGTCTACATTTTCAAAATATTGCTTTATATCCGGAGTTCTCTGGTAGTCCTTTCAGACAAGACGGCAGGTTTGATGCCAGGACAAGCCCTGGTTGGTGCAGATCGTCTTCTACTTTTGCGGGAGTGGTTCACCTTGACAGAGAGTAATAAAAATCAAAATGTAACATTGGACAAAATTGCAAAGTTAGGTATTACTAGCCAGATAAAAAGATTTAACTTTATCTTCCATCGATTATGTGTTTATGGACAATCTAACAGGTAACATATAAGGAGAAGTTATGCTCCTTCTCCAATGAGAGATGTTATTAAAAAAAACAGTAGGTGTCACAATCACATGTCAACTCACCACGACCTCTGCTGCGTTGAGTCTCCAAAATTTGTTCCGTTGATGGTGCAGGGACACCACTGAGAGTCCCAAGTCGTCGGGGGTCATCTGGTCTCATCGCTCTTTTCCGAGGCATGCCCCTCCCTGCCGCCAACTGGTCCAACTTGCAGCGTAGGATGGCACACTGGCGGTCTTTTATGTACTCATAACTCTTCTTGACCTTCTTTATGTACAGACAGAAGCCACCGCTTTTTTTGTTGTACATTTTGTGGTAGCTGACAGGACACAAAAAGTACAGTTACCAACAAATAAAAATGTGGTAAGTTGATATGAGATGTGTTTCACTTTATAAGGAGAATAAACAAAAGATAGACTATCAAAGAACAATATAGTATATAAAGGGTGTATTTTGAATTCCTCAAATAAATGTTCAAACAGACTTCAGACTTGACCTCATTGTCGTTGTACCCTCCACAACCATGTCACGCCCAGTGGGGAAAAAAATGTCATTATGACATGAGGTGGTAGGCCCTGTCAGCGGTCAACCGACTTTTTAGAGTGCAGCACAGACACAGTACTTCGGCATGACCAGTAGGTTGGTGGGCCCCTATAATGTGGTCAAGCTAAAAATCTGACAACACACACTACTAGGGGTTATACCTTCCACAAATGCAATTGCACAGCTGTGCAATCTTATTTATTGCAAATTACACTTATAAGTGACTGCTGTAAAGGTTTTTGCTTTGCTATGATTTTTTGACCAGCACCCAATTACACACCAAATCTACTAATTATCTGTTCACGGGGGAGTCAGAATTATGATTTTTTTGTGTTTTAAACATCAACATACCTGTATTTGCCATCTGCCTTCACATAGTAGGGTCGGCTGCAGTGTTCATTGTAGTCGAGGGCAGCTAAAAGTGTTCGGGCCGCATACACAGGTGGTACGAAGGCGATTCGTTTTGATGCGTACATCAGAAGGTGTGCATGGAAACACTCCAGGGCACCAGTGGATCTGGCATCAGAGAGGGAGGAAAAATTAAAGATATGATTGGTTACATAACTTCAGCAAAAACAATTATTACTAAATAGTAATGTAGTTTCAATCTATTATCCCAAAGTACACAAGAGCTGCATTTCTTGTCATTCTGTAGAAGGCCATTATGTATGTACTGTACAATAATAAATGTTACTAGTACAACACATCTAAACAAAAGCTTATTATATTGAAGGCTGACTCATTACCTAAAGGTCAAGTACTTTGGAATCGTCTTTGACCACCTCTCATCCATGATCAGTTCTGTGATTTTGCGGTGTGCAGTGCTTCCCTTTGGAATAAGCTCCTTGTTGCCATTTTCCTCCAATGGGCCATGGTAACAGCCGCCAAGTCCCCACTGGTGTTCTCCGGTGACATGGTGTAGCAATCCTGTCCACATGTCCTGAATAGGCAATTCAGATGAATATGAAAAAAAAATTGTTATAATGTATAATTTCAATACATTGACAATACACTTACTTATAGAAATTACAGTGAAAAACATACCCAGAAATCCTCCACTGTATTTGCTGCCTTGCAGCAGTACCAAAAGTGGTTGCAGATATCCTTCTTCCAGACAAGTAATAGTGAACAGCCTTTTTGGAGGCCGGCCTAAATTGAAAAAAAGAGAATGATTCTGCTTCAGAATGATAACTAACAAATATATGACATTTCTAAAATATTTTTTGAAAACAAATACAGTAATCCATCTTTACATAGCAGTAACTTACAGCATGGATTTTTTTGCCAAGATTCTTGGCTCCGTGCCACATGTCCAGCGTGTGCTTGACGCCACTGTCCTTGTACAGCCCTTTGTTTTTGTCTGGAAAATAATGATTACAAAAATACACAGTATAATATCTCAGTATAATTGCCAACTGTTTTGTTGTTATTGTTTTTCTTCCAATAATTCTTAAAATCATACATTGTTTTTCCAAACCCAATTAGATGCATCTACAGAAGCACTTACTGAATAGGGCCGATATTTGGCTGTGTGCATCAGTGCAGAACTCAATGACATCAAGATCTTGCTTCAGCGTGTCTAATGTCTCTATAAAGGCCACCTTCTCCATGTTGGTCGATTTCCGCGAAGTCTCACGCTTGTCCACATTCACCACGTTGATTATTTGTCTTGTGGCATTGTCCATGGCAGTGTACGTACAGTACTGGGCGCAGAATCCTGGACTGTCCATCCTTCCATCTCCTTAAAATACAGACGACAAAACAGAATATGATGATAAATAAGTTTGTGGTGCCAGAACATGCATGAAAATGTGGATGCGTCTTGCATAATTGTTTATGTTCTTAGTTTACTATGGGTGTGTTGATGTATGTGTGTGTGTCGGTGAAACTAACCGAGAGCAACAGTTGGTCCTAATGTCTTCACATTGGCAATCACTTTGGCTCTTCTCGCATTCCAGAACGCCTTTATAGTGTCCACACAGTAGTTGTCTTGGATGCCCGCAAAGTATCTCTCATTGATCATCCCCATATTCATGAAGTTGAAAAGCATTTTCACCTTTGTGTAGTTGTTGCCTGTGAGCAAAATGTTGGTGGCCATTAGAAAGTCTCCTAACTGACTGCCAAATTTTAAAGTTGGTTGGGAAGACCACCGCCACACGATATGACCTTGAGGACACAGCTGAAAAAGGGGCAGGAGAAAACACATGGAAAAAATGTAATAAGTGAAGTAATATAAAACAATGATAATATTTTGTATTAAAAACGAAATTACATGTGCTACCAAAACATGACTTACCCATTCAATGACGGCAGCTGTGACCCTTGACTTGATGTTAATCTCAAAAGGTCCTTTTGCCTGACATTGTTTTTGGGTGATGGGGTCCTTCCCATTACAAGAATCTATTGGCAAAGCAACAAACTCACAAAGCTGCCTCAGACAGTCATGGTAAGCAATAGAAGCCGGTTTGCCAATTATATCCTCTTCCACCTCAACAGTTATCTCTGATCTATTTGGTTGCCTTCTTTGCTTTTTTTGGGGAAGATGTTGTGTCTCTTGCTCTTGCTCCAGCACAGAGAGATCTTCTTCATGATCATCTTGATCTGTGTCGTCTCCCGTGTCATGCACAGTGTCTTCCATGGTGACTGATGGACATTCTTCAAGGATGAACCCAGTATTCAGAGATCTGCCTTTGCTGTAAAAATGAACGAATATTTCTATAGTATTTCAAATTATTATTAATACTAATAATCATAAGCGAAATATAAAATCAGGTAAAAAAATGTCAAAACAGGTTGGTTATGAAGATTGATAATAACCATACCACACACGAAAAAGTGGCACGTAATCTGGGTCGTTGCTGTCATTGCAGTCAGAGTCTTCCTCTACAGTGTCCTCCTCTTCCAACAGCAAATCTGATTGCGCCTCCATGTCTGGATGCCAAGAAGGATCGTATTCGTCCTCATCGTGGTCAATGCTGATGACAGACAACCCCAGCTAGTTACATTATGTTACATACACAGAATTTACAGAAATAATAACCCATAAAATATCATGAAAAGTCTCATCTTATGTCCTTGAAAACACTTACATAGAGTTTGTTATATCATTAAATGCGTCCTCATTGATGTCACCCAATCTTTCATCTGCTGATGTAACACTGCATTTAGGAAATCAGAAAGAAAGTCAGTATTACATAATTATACATTTGGATGAGTGAATAAAAGGACTCTTCACTTTAAAAATATGTTATTGTTAAACATTTGACAAGTAAAACCTAGGTACCACTGTACCTTGCTTGTATTGTGAGAAGTGAGGTCTCAGCCGAGTAGCTGTCCAAACCCTCCACTCCATGAACAGAGAAATCCTCCTCTCTACAGATGTATACATGAAATAAATAATGGGCATTTTTCACAACATTAGATAAGTTGCTGCCACACAGCACATGAGTAGAGACGACTTATAGTGTTCTGGAAACATCAGTTACATTTCTCATGTTCTGATGGGGTAGGGAAACGGTATAGCATCAGCTCTAGGTTTGATTTCACACCAATAACGTATCACTTTTAACAATGTACTTGTTCATGCCATCGCAAAACACAACGCATGTGTGATCCACGTTGATGGGCAAACGATAACATTAACAAACAAGGCTTACCGTTCTGAAAAAGATTCGGCAATGGTGGACAATGGTGGCGGAGGAGGCCTCTTGAAACCATGTTTTACTGGCGTCTACGTTGTTTTTCCGTAACTAAAACACAAACATGCACATGCAGTGCACACACAAATATTAACGTGAGTGGGCGGGTTGTACCAGCAGAAAGTTAAAATATGATAAACTGTACCTTGTACTGAACATGGAAACAGCGACAAACACAGATATGATATGACTTACACCTATGATTTACACACACATGGACAGTTAGCACCCTGCTAACTGCTGCCTTCGGTGTATGAATGTGTGTGTGAATGAGCCAAAACAATTTAAAGCACACTAGTACTGTGTAAAACGGTGAGGAAGACTATAAGTGGAGAATATTTCTTTATTTCCCGAGCAAACTGCTTAAGTAGCTGGAGCTAACGGTAGGTCCGTTAGCATTATGCTAAACGTGATTCCGGTAAGTGTCTGCAACAAATAGTCAATCGTAAGGTTATATGATGTTTTTGGTTATGTTATGCAAAATAAAAGTACCTTTCCAGCAGAAACTCCGCGACCATTTCATCCGATTTTAGCTCTGGCTGCAGCTTCATCAGTTCCCTCCATTGCTCAAAAGCAGAGCCGATGTTTACTCGACGTTTTCCTCTTGCAGTATCGAGTTCTTTTTTTCGGGTGACCATCTCTGCTAAACTTTTGTTTTTCCCCCTGGGAGCGGTTGTTTCAGTACGTGGTGTACCACTTTGGTCCGCCATCATCAGCCGCTACTCGCTACGGACTGCCGTGGAATCAAAACAAACCCTCTATTTGAGGACGCGCCTTGATGACGCGGGCCCGAATGCGCCACAAGAAGCAGACGGAAAACCGCGAAAAACCTGCATGTCCATCTAGCAAACAGACAGGTCTGTCGGCCAATAAGATCCTTCGGTCCGAAGAATCTTATTGGTTGAAGTTTTCACTAAATATTATGAGGGTGAAATAATTGTTTGTTTTTACTCCTGGTGGGTCTGTCTTGCATTTTAGAGTGTTATTACCTTATTAATACCAATTTAATCTTATCCAAAAAAAGTGTAAAAATGCAACAAAGGTAAGAGTCCCTTTAAAGATGCACCTTGTACAAACTGTTTATTGTATCAGAGAGATGAAAGAACACTGTGAGAAAAGGTGTGTTTTGAATTGAAGAGTATTTTTTGTGTATTTTGGTTTGTTTTAAGAACATGGAAAATATGTCTAATTAGTCAACATATGGAGTAATATGATGCTGAGTTTAAAATGCATGGACAATGTGAAGATAAACGTAACCTTCAGTAAATTGAGAAGTTAAATGAATAAATATAACTAATGAGGATCTGAAAAGACAAGTCACGTCTCCCGTGTCAGCATTCTTTTCTCTTTGTTTCAGTTATCTATAATCTGTCCACTGCGATCCCACCTGGGACCCGTTACAGATTCTTGGGGGCATCGTCCGGGATCGGCGCCACCTTCTGGCCGGACGCTGATCCATCCTAATGACATCTAGGACCAATGACCAACGCAGACGCTGACGTGTGTGGAGGCCTGCTGTGAACGTGAACGAGTGGAGAAACCCTGTCCCAGAACAGGAGACCGTGCATTACCGAACTGCATAACCTATCGTGAGGTAGGAGAGGAGCAACTATGGCTGACAGTGGAAGGAAGCACCTAGTGTGGGACATTAGGAAGAGTCTACTCGCCTTGTCAGGAGAAGAGCTCTACCAACTTACCAAGACCGTGGGTCCAGTGTCGGGCAAAGAACAGTCCGAGCTTGAGGAGGGAGACCAGGAGGGATGTTTCGAATATATCAACGCGTTTATGTACAGTAAGCAGTTGCTTGATTCAGAGGACAGTGGTATGGTTGATTTAATGATGTTGAAAGATGCTGTTGATGATGTGGTTGACGCACCGTGGTGCAATGTTGTTAAATGCGATGGGTAATGTTGAATCAAATACCATGCAGACTGACACTTATTCATTTCGCCCTGCTCACACTATTGATATTAATGCGACCCAGTCAAACCAAATTGCCACTGAAACCTACCATAGGTGACACTCCTAAACAGATAACTCCAGCTGTTGTCAGCTCTAGTCCCGCCACAACTGTCTCATTCAGCTCTGCGTTGCCTAGCCAAAGTACTGATAGGCTTAGCGCTAGTACATTGACTTTTGTCCCAACTTCAGAGCGTATCTAGTGCTACAATGCTAAACACATCTGACACATCCAACACTGAGTTGTTAAAAGTGTTGGCTAGCTATGAAGACCTTAGCAAGAAGCTAATACAGTGCATCCCAATAAATGCTACACACTCACAAGGGGACTTGCAACCGTCCTCACTCTCATTCAGCAAGCCTGAAAGTGAACCGCCAAACAGTAAACCCGTCTGCTAAATCTGTCACTCAGCCAGGCCGTGAGGGGATGATCTCCATGAGAGAACTTCCTTCCTTCAAAGAAGTGAGTTTAAAGTGCAAGGCGGACAAATTGGCGACCAATCAGCAGACATCAGTTACAATAATGTCTGCAAACAGATTGAAGAAGGAATCAAGGCACGTTTCACTGAGGCAGAAATAGTCCGTGGTGTGTTAAGAAATAATCAAACCTGGAATTTTCAAAGATATGCTAATAAGTAAGGATGACATAAACACTGACTGAACTTAAGGGGTTCCTCCAGACCCACCTAAGGAAAAAAACAGCACAGAGTTATTCCAAGAGTTGATGTGCGCAAAACAGATGAAAATGAAACGCCACAACAATTCCTTTACCGTGTGATAGGCTTGAAACAGCGTATCCTATTCACATCTAAACTGTCAGATACAGGAAATAAATACTCTGCAGCTACAGGACAAGATGTTTTCCTGCATACAGTGTACCAAGGATTTGGAAACAAACACACAGACATACGCCGAGAACTAAAACCTCTCCTTTCAAACAGTGACGTCAGTTGACGAGACAATATTACGCCATGTAATGCAAATCCAAGTGAGGAAAGCGAGAGACAGAAGAGACTCGGCTCTTCCCGTCGACAAACTGCAACAAATGTACACAGCGCACAGCTTGAACTTAACGCAGTTAAGGGGTCTAGCAATAAACAAGAGAGTGCAGACCACAAAACAAGGTCGGATCCACTTAAAGAACTTGCCGCTAAAGTAGATGCACTTACAAAAATGGTGGAGGTCATGCAACAACACACCCAACCACAACCATTCTACAGTGAGCACCGTTTCAACCAAAATAAGGCTCAATCCAGGCGTGGAAAGCCCTTTGGTTGCCCGAAATGTGTTGAACAAAACCGTCAAAGACTGTCAACATTGTTTCATTTGTGAGGAGGAAGGACATCGGGCAGCTGGCTGTCTAAAGCGACAAAATAAACAGGGAAACTTCAACCGGCCTCTGTAGAGGGACATCCAGTGACCGGATCTGAAAGACAGTCCCAATCTAAATGTTCAACAAAGGCTAATTGTGACAATCATACCAGCTTTAACTCATCCGCTGCAACAACAGTCAGCAGACCAAATAACTGTAAACAAACAACTCAGCCTTCTCCTAAGCCACCACTTACCAGCAAGAGGAGCTGTTGCCAACCTAATTGGAAGAAAAGCCTTGTTCAAAGTAATCTCAACGGGCTAGCAGTCACCTCATTGCTAGACACAGGGGCACAAGTTAGCATGATAAACCGTGCCTGGAAAGACCAATACCTGCCTGACCATGATATTCACCCAGTGTCTGAAATATTGAAGAAATAGAGGAACTAAAAGTCTTTGCTGTTAATGGAGATCTCGTGCCATTTGATGGATGGGTAGCCATAAAGATAAATCTACCAGGAAATGAAGACCCCAGTCTCTCCATCAGTGTCCCATTCCTTGTCAGTACCTTAACCCTGGAGAGACCACTGCTTGGTTTTAAATGTTTTAGAACAGCTCATCTCCAACCAACCAGAACGGTTGGTGCCTGTCCTTGTTAATCTGCTTTGTAATGCTATCTCTGTCCCCAGTGAAAAAGCTGAAGCTATTGTGAGCTTTATTCAGACAGCAAGGCCAGTCATGCAACAGGGACGTCCGCGGACAGGTGCCCAGGATATTGTCATCCCAGCTGTAGTGTGTCGTGGTTAAAATGCCGGCTTCCACCAAACATGGATGCTCATGACAGCATGGTTTTGTTTGAAGCAGAAGAAAATAGTGTACCGTAGAGCAGTTGGACGTGGGGCCAGGTTGTTTGACATTAAAAACACTGTAAAACCGTATGTCACCATACCAGTTGGTAATAATACCAATCATGACATTACCTTACCCCGAAAGACAGCTTTAGGAACCCTGCAACATGTTGAAAAAGTTGTGGAGGGTGACGTCCCCAGCCAAAACACAGTCCGCAGTGACAGTCAGTGAGGTCACCACCACTCAAACCAGTGACCCAGCTCCACCCTTATGGCACCCACCTGTAAGTCTCGACCACTTGGATGAGAAACAACAGGAAGCTGTTAAACAGATGTTGTATGAGGAGTCCCGTGCTTTCGCAAGAGATGGAAATGACATCGGCTGCATTCCAAACCTACAAATGGTGATAAACTTGAAAGACGATATCCCTGTACAAAGATCGTACACCTCCATCCCAAAACCGCTCTTCAAAGAGGTAAAGGAAATATATCCAAGACCTCATACTAAAGGGATGGATAGTGAAGTCTAAGTCTCCCTATTCTGCACCCGTCGTATGTGTGCGGAAGAAGGATGGCACACTGCGCCTGTGCATAGACTATCGTCTGTTAAATCAAAAGACAGTCCCTGATAGCATCCACTGCCTCGGATTCAGGACTTGACAGACACTTTGGGAGGGTACTCATGGTTCAGCATCCTCGACCAAGGGCAAAGCGTACCACCAAGGTTTTGTGGCAGAGGGTTCACGACATCTCACGGCCTTCATCACCCCCTGGGGATTACATGAATGGGTAAGAATCCCATTTGGACTATCTAATGCACCTGCTGCTTTCCAGAGAAGCATGGAGGAGATGTTGAGTTCCCTGAGGGATGAATCTTGCATTCCCTACCTGGACGACATACTGTGTTATGCAAAGTCCTTCAGTGATCACGTGGAGGTGTGTCGTAAGGTTCTCCAAGCTCTGCAGCACCATGGGGTGAAGCTTCGACCGGAGAAATGTGAGGTATTCAGCGAGAAGTTCGATATGTTGGGCGCATGGTGTCAGCCGAGGGTGTTCGAGTTGACCCTAAAGACTTTGAGGCTGTGCTGGCTTTGAAAACCAAAACCCCACAAACAGTCGGCGACATCAGACAGGTTCTTGGCTTCCTTAGCTACTACCGATCCTACATACAGGACTTCGCCAATGATAGCCAAACCACTATATGAGCTGCTCCAAGGGAAGTCCCCCATGCCAAAAACAACCCCCCCGGCACTGTAAGTCCAAGGGTCCTCAATTACCCTCCAGGACGCCTATAGAATGGACTGCAGATCACCAAAGTACACTAGAAGAGCTCTTCAACATGCTAACGCATCCCCCAGTTCTAGCATATCCAAACTTTGAGGAGCCATTCGTTCTGCATACTGATGCGTCAGAGAAAGGGCTTGGCGCAATCCTCTACCAGCAGCAAGATGGGAAACTGCGAGTCATTGGATATGGATCTAGAACATTGACACCTGCGGAGAGAAACTACAACCTCCACAGCGGAAAACTGAGTTCCTTGCTCTAAAGTGGGCAGTGTGTGAGAAGTTTAGAGATTATCTCTTCTATGCTCCACACTTTAACATCTACACTGATAACAACCCACTGACCTATGTAATGAGCACTGCAAAACTCAATGCAGTTGGACATCGCTGGGTTGGAGAATTATCAGATTTCCGCTTCAACATCAAATACAGGCCTGGGAAGATCAATATTGATGCTGACACACTCTCCCGCATCCCGCTGGATATGAACAGTTATGTGGAGACATGTACTGAGGAGCTGTCACAGGAAGTGTTACATGCAACCTGGGACGGTAGTCAAGCAGCAAAGAGAAAAGAAGTGGCCTGGATAGTTGCTCTCTACGCCTCATCTCTCGATGTAATCCCACAGCCTCGTATGACCCTACCTGAAATCAGTCATGATGAGCTTGCAAAAAGCGCAAAGAGAAGACCCGGCAATAGGGGAAGTAATAAGGCTAAAAGAGACGAATGCTGTTCTTACTGATGCAACACGGAAGTCTGTGAGTGGGCTCACTCGAAAGATCCTTCATGAGTGGAATCAACTACACCTTGAAGATGAAATCCTATGCCGAAAACAGTTAGTTCTTCCTGTCAAGTACCAACCTGTTGCTCTGAAACACCTCCATGATAACATGGGACATGTGGGTACAGAACGAGTGCTTCAACTCGCCAGAGAAAGGTTTTACTGGCCTTATATGAAAAGGTGCATAGAGGACTATGTGACAAAGAAATGCAGTTGTATAAAACAGAAGAAGCCCACAACGCATGTGCGCGCACCAATGGGTGGCATAACATCTAACTCGCCCCTTGACCTTGTCTGCATAGATTATCTGCATCTAGAGAAGAGCAAGGGAGGCTACGAGTACATTTTAGTTGTAATCGACCATTTTACTCGGTTCGCTCAAGCTTACCCAACCAAAAATAAATCTGGACAAACCGCAGCAGAGCGAATCTATAATGATTATGTACCTCGTTTTGGATACCCAAATAAACTCCACCACGACCAAGGGCGTGAGTTCGAAAATGTACTCTTCAGAACACTTGGACGGATGTCAGGTGTCGGTCATTCTCGAACATCCCCGTACCACCCCCAATGTAACCCAGCGGAGCGTTTCAACCGAACGCTGCTGCAAATGTTAAGAACCCTGGAAGAAAAGGAAAAGGATAAATGGAAAGAACATCTTCCACAGATTGTACATGCGTATAACTGTACGCGCCACGAGTCAACTGGGCACTCACCCCATTACTTACTCTATGGACAGCACCCCTCGCCTCCCTGTGGATCTCTTGTTTGGATTACTTGAAGAGACAGACCCGGTAACACACACAGGATATGCGGCGAAATGGTCAAAAAGGATGAAAGAGGCATACCAAATTGCAACCAAAAACAGCCTAGCCTCTAGTGCTAAGGGCAAGTCCTATTATGATCAAAAGGTGAGAGGCGTAGTTCTAAAACCAGGAGACAGAGTGCTAGTTCGGAACTCAAGTGAGCGAGGAGGGCCTGGAAAATTGCGCTCGTACTGGGAGAAGAGGATATATGTGGTAAAAGAGCAGGTCTCAGACAATCCAGTGTATATCATTCAACCAGAAGGAGACTACAAAGGAAAAACCAGAAACCTTACACAGAAATCTGCTACTGCTAGTCAATGACTTACCGGTTGAATCAACACCACAGTCAGCCAACGCAGTTGCAAAAACCACCACAAAGGCAAAATAAGTCTCAGCTGAGAGCAAGCGCTACAACAGACCTGGATCAAAGTGAGGAGACATCAGACTCTGATGATGAATGGACAGGAGGTTACTGGCTGAGGACGCCTGTAAACAGGATGGGACAAAGCCAAGAACCATCGTCATCTGCAAAGGCCGCAGTTCAGACTCCTAGTAAACCTGCCATAACCCACAGAGAACATGCAAATACATTACCTGAAAGAGGGGATGAACAATACATACCTGAAATAGAGGACTTACAAAACATTCCTGAAAGAGAGGATGATCAAAACGATCCTGAAGAGATGTGATGTTGATGGGAGATAGAACACAGACAAATGAACTATCGGACGCTGAAAAACATGCCAGAGCATGAGGAAGGCGAACAAGATGGATACCCTCAACAAAGACAGGAAGAGAGGCTTATTCCCCCCCCCCTTGTGGTGTCTAGTCCTGCAAGAGATGTATACAGAGAAGTCAGACAGTCGGCCAGAGAGAGGAGACCAAGACAGTTATTTACATATGATACACTTGGCCAAACCCTCTCTACATGCTTACATAGACACAGTCTTCACTTGCACTACACCATCCCACATACCTTCTCTTAGTATGCCACACTACATCCGACCATTGTTCTCATCTTTGCCCTACACATCACCTATGTACATGCCATACACATATTACATGCCATACACCACACCTGTTTACCAATGGGAAATATAAGTTTTTGAGGTGTTGTAAAATGTCAGGGGCCATTTTTATTTTGTCGGGGAGTGTTCCTTTAGAGTAATCTGTCAATTGTTTACCAATGCATATAGACTCACATTTATTTTCATTAATTTTGTATCCTGAATGGTCACTGTATTCTTTTATTGTTTCCATTAGTTCTGGGAGTGAGTGTTCAGGGGAAGTAAGATATAAAATAATGTCATCTGCATACAATGCTAATTTATGACATTCTTGCCCTATAGTTAATCCCTTTATGTTGTCTTGTTGCCTGATTGCTTCAGCAAGAGGTTCCATACACATAGCAAATATCAGCGCTGACATTGGGTCCCCTTGTCTAGTTCCCTTATGAATTTGAAAGCGTCTTGATAGGGTGCCATTGACTCTCACTTGAGCAACTGGGTTTTTGTATATTAATTCTAACCATGAGATGAACTTGCTGTGAAATCCAAATGCTTTTGCTGTTTTGAAAATATATGGCCACAGTACTCTATCAAAAGCTTTTTCCGCATCTAGTGTTAATAGTAGTAAATCCTTATTATATTTTTGGGAAAAGTCAATTATGTCAAGAGTACGTCTTACATTGTTAGATAGGAATCTATTACAGATAAAACCAGTTTGGTCA
>NC_044063.1:24997420-25049288 GCF_902167405.1 Gadus morhua
CAATAACATAATAATTTTATGTGACACTGTAAACACCTGTAATCCTTAGCCCAAGTGAAGGAGTTCAAGTACCTCGGGGTCTCGTCTTGTTCGCGAGTTAGGGTATGGAGCGTGAGATTGGCCGGAGAATCGGAGCAGCCGGGGCGGTATTGCGTTCGCTTTACCGCACCGTTGTAACGAAAAGAGAGCTGAGCCGCAAGGCAAAGCTCTCGATCTACCGGTCGATCTTCGTTCCTATCCTCACCTATGGTCATGACTCATGAGGGCTGGGTGATGACCGAAAGGACGAGATCGCGGGTACAAGCGGCCGAGATGAGTTCTCTCAGAAGGGTGGCTGGCGTCTCCCTTAGGGATAGGGTGAGAAGATCAGCCATCCGTGAGGAACTCGGATTAGAGCCGCAGCTCCTTTACTTAGAAAGGAGTCAGCTGAGGTGGTTCGGGAATCTGGTAAGGATGCCCACTGGGCGCCTTCCTTGTGAGGTGTTTCAAGCACGTCCAGTGGGGAGGAGACCTCAGGGAAGACCCAGGACTAGGTGGAGAGATTATATCTCAACACTGGCCTGGGAACGCCTCGGGATCCTCTCGTCAGAGCTGGTCAATGTGGCCCGGGAAGGGGAAGTCTGGGGCCCCCTGCTTGAGCTGCCCCCCCCGCGACCCGACCCCGGATAAGCGGACGAAAATGAGATGAGATGAGACTGTAAACACATAATCAAATGTCAATTAAATCCCAAGTGTGAAAAACCTAGCCGCACTACTCATCACAATCGTTGTCCGTTACTCTTGATGCTTTTCATGACAAATCAGCAATTAAAAAGGGGTTATGTTCAAGAACATTTTACGTGGGTGATTACAAACTGATTATCCAAGGCGTTCTCGTCTTATTACCGTAACCCTATGAATACAGAGGTGAGCGCCATGGTAATGCTGCACCATATATGGCACTTCTGGCGGACCATGCAAATGGCAGGATTCGGAGGGAGAGGGTATTTAGGGACCATAACGATTTATTGGTAGGCTACATAAAAATATGTAACTCTATGTCAGACCACTTCTTTTTTTAATTCTGGGACAGTGCGCTCCGTGCTACTGACAGAGTTCACTGCTGCAGCAACATGTTGCCACTCACTCTGCTTTTTGTTGTTGGCGATCCCAATCCCGTGACCGCCGAACAAAACTACCTTTCGGGCCTCCATCTCACCCACAAGTGTCTCCACTTCAACCTCCGTGAAATTTCGCTTTTTTGATTTTCTCAGTACTTCTGCCATTGTTTCCAACAAGACATAATACCGGCATCTGAGTCTGTTTTATATGCAGATCGCATTCATGAGGTCATTTGCATTGACCATTTATGGTTAAAAAGGGGCGTGTAGAGGGCGGAACGTGAAGCAGATACAGCTGCGCACAATTGTAGTCAGTATGTGATTTATAAAGCAAAGATTGCGTACAGGTGTGCGTACGCAGTGTTTTATAAATCCGAATATTTTTTGGCGCACGCAAAACTTGGCTTCTTGGCGTACGCACATTTTTAGTAACGATCCCACGCACAGTTTTTTAAATGAGACCCCTGGGCTATTGAAGTTTTACGGTAGGCCTACCACTGTCATGCACCTACGATGTCAAGTGGACCGGGTTGAATTCACTGTGGGTCTCTCTTCTTACTGTCCTTCTCAACACTCTGATCTCACTAAAAGGCTAGCGTCACGAAATCAAGGGATATTTAGAATAGAATAAAAGCGCTCAATCGCGAGTTAACTATGACATTAATGTGATTAATCGCGATTAAATATTTGAATTGCGATTAAATATTTGAATCGCTTGACAGCACTACTACATATATATATTTATATACATATATTTATGCATATGATATACAGCCATCCACAGCATTAGGTTAACTCTTGCCACAAAAGTGAACTAGTCCCATAACAGAACAAAAGAGTTGCCACTATGTTGGATTTGTTGCCATGTTTGGCCTAGAAAGGTCAAATCAATGCCTTCACCAGTCCCTATTCATCTTTCAATCACTTCCTCTTCCGGGTCCTTGTTTACTCTTACCTTGTTGCTTGCATTATATCATCACCTATTCTTCCATAGCGGCTGTACCTAGACAACCTTCTCCATCTTCAGCCTGGGGGCCTTGGATTGTGCTTCTATTTTCAGCTTCCATTCATAAATAATGCACAGAGGAACTTTGATCAGCGCTGGAGCCTCTACCTAGTGACATTGTGCACACACAAGGAATAATACTGTATGTATGTTGAAGGAGAGAGCATTGTGGGGGCTTAGATGAAGGAGAGCAGAAGAGGAGGGTGTGGTCCTAATGAGCGGGAAACAGCCCGAAACAACGCATTAACTTGTGTTCCTTCAGATTTGTATCTATATATATATATATATATATATATATATATATATATATATATATATATATATATACGTGGGAGTGGGTGTGACTTTGTTTGATATCTTTGGTGCTTTCTAGGATGTTTGATCTCATGGCAGTATCAGGGCCCTTTGATCCGGGAGAGAAGAGGATCCAGCATAGCTATGTAGTGCAGCCGCGGCGCGTGGGGAACGGATCAAAGTCATTCCAAACATGGTGACCGCCCTTATATCATATATGCCTTCTCCTTTTAAAACAGCCAGGGAGCAAACAACAGATCTCCCGCCGTCGCCTCTGCCATTGTGGGTTTTCTTTGTTGCTGCAAACATCTCGCCCAATCTGCACTTTTCCTAATGATTACCTTTTAACAATAACACAATGAAATGATATCTAAAATAGCTTTTGTTCAACCGCCCTCCGTGGTCACAGTCGCTAAAGCCTGATTGTAGGACTGCTTTAAGGTCCAGCATGTAAATCTCACTTTAGGAGGTTTTCTAACATTAATATGAGTTCCCCTAGCCTGCCTATCGTCCCCAAGTGGCTAAAAATTGCGTTTGGTGTAAAACGAGCACTAGGTATCCTGTTCACCTTTCAAAAAATGGAAGCTTAGGCGAGCTGATTTGGAATGTGGCCCGATATGTCGTCATAAGGGGCCAAGTTAGCTCCACTTTCTCTGCCTTGCCCGCCCAGAGAATTTGGCCCGCCAATGTGAGACAATGAACAACGACCGTGCAAGTGCCACGCGTGTGTGTGTGTGTGTGTGTGTGTGGGCGTGTGTGTGTGTGGGCGTGTGTGTGTGTGTGTGTGATTACACACACTGTAACGCAAATGAGGTAAACATCTTTGTTATTTGGATAACCGCTCTGCTGTTGGTGTTATGGCGCATAACACTTTGGTTCTTTGACGTCTCTGGTATTTCCACAACGAGACTCCTAGTGGGGGTTATCTCAGCCATGGTTGAGAAGGAATTGGGGGAGAGGAACTTTGGCTTTGACTCCCTGAAGTACATGAACCGCGACATGGAGGAGAAAGGGATTGTTGCCGCGATTGTCTCCCGCCGGAGCCCCACTGCCCGCTGCACGCTGCCCCGAGGCACCGACGCCACAAAGCACCACCGCCTGGCACGGGCAGTGGGCAGCGGGCAGTGGGCAGTTCAGTCTACCTCAGATTGATGTGGACGTGGAAGAACCAGAGACGTCGAGAACCCGTTGCAGTCGTTTGAGATTCATAATATCGTCTGGAGGCGCATGCAGCTTTTGGCTGTGATAATATATAGATATCTATGTACAATAAGATATTATTTAGATATAGAGCTCCAGGACTCCTGCCGGAGCACCCGGAGTGTTCTAGTTTCTAGAACACTACAAATGTTAACCATGACCATGCTGTCAAAGATGGACGTGTTCCCATGAGAGCCTGCGATATAACTAAAGAAATATAGCCTGTTCTGTATATGATTATGTTGCCAGTTCATTACATAACAACTCATTCAGTAGTAGAACGGTGGGGGGGATTTGGAACTGGTTCAATTTCCTCATTAGAATAAGAGAGAGAGAGAGAAAACCCACAGCCAGGCTATAGGTGTGTGTTTCGGGTGTTCAAAACAAACAGTAAATGTTAACCAGAAGCACTGGCATTCAATGCAATGAAAAAACAATACGGCCATACAACAATGGCCGTATTGGTTAAATTCAGCTTCCCTTCAGTTTCAACTTCCCAACTCTCCAATAAAATGAGTACACATGGATTCATTAATCTACATTAACTGCAGGTCTGAATACCGGTAATTAAAGCATTCCAGGTTACCATATATTTACCATGCTGGTGATTTGGTGTACATGTGTTTACCTTGCTTTGACACATTTGTGGATAGGGTTAGTATCTATTTCAGAACTTTCCCAAGTTTGCTGATGTTTTGAGAGCAGCACTGCCGATGCCTGAAGACCAGATGGCGGCAAATGGAGCAGAGAATTGATCGCGGTTGCTCTTATTTTCCCCAACACAGTGATGTCTATCAGAAAGGCGCCCAATGCATCTAAAATTAGGGTGATTATGCTGATGAGTGTGAAATTAGAGGGAGTGTAATCATGCTCAAATATAACATCAAAACAACATCAATGGGAAGACCTGTTATGGTAGGCGATGTCAGTTACATTTAAGCATTTCAGTGCAAATGTGAGTATGCGTGTGCGTGTTTGTGCATGTGTGTGTATATATACACATGTGAGAAAGAGATAACTCCCGCATACTGAAACTTTAAAAAGGGCAACCTGGAACATATTTAAAGTTAGATTTTGCTGGAAGTGATATTTGTTAAAAACCATCAATAAAAAGGACAAGGAAATAATGTATTGCACAAAGTTACATTCCACCTCGACGGCTCACCGGGTAGAGCTCGTACCATATAGGCACGTTCCTGAACGCAACGACCCAGGTTCGAATTCGCCCGAGGTAATTTGCTGCATGCCCTCCCCTATATCTCTCAAATTTATACGTATAAATCTTTAAAAAAATAAAGATTCATTCCACTGTAGCCTATATGTAATCAGATGAGAACAGGTGCACTTCATGAAGTACTGCAGATGAATGGACTATATGTGGGATAGATTATCATTTTGCAAATCTCTTATTGAATACATGAAATGAATTATACATGGTGGTATATTCAAATCCTGTGTTTCCCAATGTAATGAGTAACATTTAACTGTGTTTCCTGAATTGATACGACAAACTAAGATTGACAAGGAGACATTGTTGTCTATAAGAGGCAACAAGCTGTGAATCCTATCATCATTATTTACTTAGTAATTTCAATCAGAATGTTGGACATTTGTTGTAGAATTACATTATCGAGCAAACATTGTGGTTTAAAGTGATATTTTTTCTCACCCTCTAATATGGTGTAGTTATTTTGCACCGAACACAATCCCTCCCACAGGTTATTATTTAAATCATCTGAAGGCGTTTATTACTAATGATCTCATCAAGAACTAGCGGCATGAGGTGAGGAAGTCAAATCACAGGAGTGAGAACAATAGTTTTGAAATGAATAAAAACGCGGATGACCTCCTAATCGACTTTCTCTGTAGTCAAAGATAATGAAATTACTCAGCAGAACAGGACGATCATTTCAGTTTCATCATAAATCTCACTTCAAACGGGAACACAGAATATCAATTTCAGCAAAAAAAATAAATAATATATTTACCAATTTAGCCTCTGCTAAACAAGACCAAGAGAATATGCCATCCAGGTCCGATAATCACCCAACCTCCAAATGTTTGCTAATAACAGCCATAAACAAGACTGTTGTTATTGGTTTCTTTTTGCATTTCACTCAAAATGCAAAACCTCTCTTCGGAGTGGCCTGATAGCTGCACATGTTAGTACTGCTGCTCTCTGGCTCCCGTGATAGGACGAGAAAAACTGCAGTTTTAAATTATTCAGAAGAGATTTAGTCCAACAAGTGACAGCCACCCTGATGTCTTGCTGGTTAACACCCTTTGATCCATGTGTATCACTAAACCAGTTACACATACACAGATATATGCACACATGCACACAATCATAGATGCATGCATGTACGCACAGACACACACGTTTGCAAGAATGTGCACAAATACACACACACACACGCACACACACACACACACACACACACACGAGATTTACAGTTCATTTTGTGAAACGGGATACTATCGTTTTTTTCTGGCTCTACTTGCGACATCATATTTAGAGTAGAAACATAAAGGTTTGTTGTGCTTGCATGCAATGCAAAGTGGCCATGTTAGTCGTGTTAAGACACCAAAACACTGGAAGTGATGTGAACACCACAAACTAATCACAACTTTAATTTGTTCATGCACTACTTTGAGATTCAGGTGCAGAACTGCAAAAGTGCCATAACAAACACGGTCATGACTAATTGTCTTCCTGCTTAGTGGCCCCATCATCCAAAATCACTTGAGATAAAATTAGCTTTATGAGTAGGAGGGGAGCGTACCTATGTTCCTCGGGTCCTATGTTCCCCGGTTTCTATGTTCCCCGCTTTGTAAGTGATCGGGGAACATAGGACCCTGTGAGCAAATATTTTTTTCGTAGGATGGTAGGGGCAAGTACCTCCTTTTTTTGCCTCTGATTCGCCTTTGATTAGTTAGAATGTCTCTCCTCTGATTGGTTATGGTTATGGTTAGGTTTAAGGTTAACCCTCACCCTAACCGTAACCGTAACCCTTGACATAAACCTAAACCTGACCCTAACCCTTTGCACCCGGGGAACATAGGACCTGGAGAACATAGGGATGACCCCAGTAGGAGCATGGTTTTAATGGAAGATGGTGAGTACTGCGTTTGGAGAGCCAGGAAACCCTCAAGCAGTGAAGGTATTCCATACACTACCGTGTTAAGCTTGTATTATTTTGCAATTGATAGTGTGCTTTTATTGCAGGCTGTTTGCTATGCTTGCTTTTTGCTTGTATTGATAGGATAATGTTCCCGCCTCAGATGCAAACTCAAGGAACTTTTAATTTATTTTCTGAAATACTTCAAGACAAAAGCGATGAACAAAGACAACCAACCGGAAAACTGTCAGATTGATCTAAGTTAACCAAAAAGGGTAATCCATTACTAAGAAACTTTCAGCAACAGGACATGATGAGCAGAAAAACTAGAAGGCTTAAATACACAGGAGGAAACAATTAACACTCAACACAGGTGGAGCACAATGAATGATACTGAGCCTTCAAAAAGAGAATAACTGAGGACATCTAGGGGAAGGACCACAAACTACAGTAAGGCAAACAGAACAATTGCTTTGTCTCATTGAGTCGGTATCTATGACAAACCAGACATTATGTAACAATTAGGGCAAATCAGTTATTTAGATTAAAGTCTATGAACTGTGTGATCTCTTACAAAGAAAGTCAACCAAATTTATCTCAGGATTCTTAAGTAATGCTCCGTTGTTTATTTGCAAAAAGAGCATTGAATCCTGTTTTGGAAACAACTGAAGCACAAGAGTGAATGAGTAATAGCCTACAAGTGGAGCAGTACTAGCTGTCTCCGAAAACATAACCACAAAGGTTGAGGTTGCTCAATCCAAGACTAACTCCCCCGTCGACAGGCTACATCAAACATTCTTGATCACATTGCTTTGCTTTTCATTAAGGACTAGAGGAAATGGGAATACAGCTCACATCTGTGTAATTAATAGGATTGGGATAATAATAAGTTTAACATCATTGAGCATTGAAGATCACAGAGTTGATCACTAACATCATGAGCTCCCCATCGGGCGCTGATGGCAGCGTTCTCAGCGTCCGACAATGTACAACACGAGGCGGTGCCGCCGCCAGACAGCTTAACAGAAGTAGGAAATAAATGGTCCACACAAACGTCCATAGCTGTCTAGTGTAATAAAGCAAATGTCCGCATATTTTCCTCTGGCTCTGAGACGATCGTTGTTGAAGAGAGAACCTGTTTGAGCCATTTAAAATTTGTAATGATCCTCAGCGAATGCAGTTAATCGACTGAGAAATATGAAGGCCACATTTCATCTGAGTTAGCCTGCGATGCCGGATCATGGGAAAGTCTATACAAATATAGAAAAAGGTTTTATTAAAAATTAAGGGGTGTGTGTGTGTGTGTGTGTGTGTGTGTGTGTGTGTGTGTGTGTGTGTGTGTGTGTGTGTGTGTGTGTGTGTGTGTGTGTGTGTGTGTGTGTGTGTGTGTGTGTGTGTCTCCAGAATTCTATGATTGGAGGAGAGGGCAGGATGGAGGGATGAAGGAATGGATGGAGAATGGGGGAGGTGGTGGAGAGCTGTATGGGTGGAGGGAGGGAAGGATGAAGAGATGAAAGGAGGTGGAGAGATGTATGGAGGGATAGAGAGAGTGAGGGAGGGAGCTGGGATGGAGTTAGATAGATGGAGTGGGAGAGAACAGAACACAGCATGGGAGCAGTGAGGTGCGACGACCCAGGGTCAGTGGATGGAACGGTCCAAACGTGTCCAGCGAGGCATACCCACGTTGATCTGCCAATCCTGGATAAGGATGAGTAGCAAACACAGATTAGTGCTACAATGCCCTATCTTCCTCGGCCAGTCTAGTTCAAGCCAAGCCCAAACAATGCATGGACACAAACTGATATCTGCCGGGGCCTGGGCCATATGGTTGGTCTCACTCAAACACAGTTGTTTTAGCAGGGTCTACTTTTAGCTTTCTCTAGTTTTTTTTTCTCATAATTTACCTCCCTGCTCTTGTATTTTGTACTATTTTGATCTATGCCATGCCAAGACCACATGAACACCTAACAGTTCATTTACACATTAACTAAGCAGAACTAGAAGCAACATACTACAACAAAATTGCAGTTAGATGTACTCAAAATAGGTTGGTCTTCTGTCTGTTATGAGGATATGAGGACGTTTGAAAATGGGGAGCAATTCTGCATAAAAGTAAGGGTGCTATGTCGCTAGATAGATCCAGGGAGCTAGTTAGCTGTTCATTCCCCCATCAAGGTACCACACATCAGGGGTCTCATTTATAAAACTGTGCGTGGGATCGTTACTAAAAATGTGCGTAAGCCCAGAAGCCAAGTTTTGCGTGCGCCAAAAAATATTCGGATTTATAAAACACTGCGTACGCACACCTGTACGCAATCTTTGCTTTATAAATCACATACTGACTACAATTGTGCGCAGCTGAATCAGCTTCACGTTCCGCCCTCTACATGCCCCTTTTTAACCATAAATGGTCAATGCAAATGACCTCATGAATGCGATCTGCATATAAAACAGACTCGGATGCCGGTATTATGTCTTGTTGGAAACAATGGCAGAAGTAGCCTACTGAGAAAATCAAAAAAGCGAAATTTCACGGAGGTTGAAGTGGAGACACTTGTGGGTGAGATGGAGGACCGAAAGGTAGTTTTGTTCGGCGGTCACGGGATTGGGATCGCCAACAACAAAAAGCAGAGTGAGTGGCAACATGTTGCTGCAGCAGTGAACTCTGTCAGTAGCACGGAGCGCACTGTCCCAGAATTAAAAAAAGAAGTGGTCTGACAGAGAGTTACATATTTTTATGCAGCCTACCAATAAATCGTTATGGTCCCTAAATACCCTCTCCCTCCGAATCCTGCCATTTGTATGGTCCGCCAGAAGTGCCATATGGTGCAGCATTACCACGGCGCTCACCTCTGTATAGGGTTACGGTAATAAGACGAGAACGCCTTGGATAATCAGTTTGTAATCACCCACGTAAAATGTTCTTGAACATAACCCCTTTTTAATGCCTGATTTGTCATGAAAAGCATCAAGAGTAACGGACAACGATTGTGATGAGGAGTGTGGCTTGGTTTTTCACACTTGATTTAATTTATATTTGATTATGTGTTTACAGTCTCATCTCATCTCAGGCCCCGTTCACACGAAGCCGAAACGGGCGAAACCGTTACGGTTTCGATCTATCCGGTTTCGAAGTATCTCCGTAAAGACGAAGCCAAGCGAAACCGGGTAGATCTGTAGAAACGCTGTAGTACACATTCCAGGCCCATAAGGGGCGCCTCTTCTGGTACAGAAATCCAGAAGAAATGAAATAAGAAGAAGAGGCGAGCATGCGCATGCGCCCTTATGCGCATGCTCGCATGTGATTTCTGAGACTCCGCGGGCTTAAGAGCCATTGGCTAGGAGGTCGAGGGGTGGGGCGATGACGTCATGGTTTGCGGTTTCAGTCGGTTTCAGGCGTACACACGAATCCAAAACGAAACCGGGTAGATTTGAAACCACCTCCGAGGGTGGTTTCAGAAGTTTTCGGTTTCGGTCAGCGGATTCGCCGGCTTCGTGTGTACGGAAGGCCGAACCGTACAAGACCTCTGCGGTTTCGCCATGAAATCAGCTTCGTGTGAACGGGGCCTCATTTTCGTCCGCTTATCCGGGGTCGGGTCGCGGGGGGAGCAGCTCAAGCAGGGGGCCCCAGACTTCCCCTTCCCGGGCCACATTGACCAGCTCTGACGGGGGGATCCCGAGGCGTTCCCAGGCCAGTGTTGAGATATATGGAGAGATTATAATCTCTCCACCTAGTCCTGGGTCTTCCCCGAGGTCTCCTCCCCACTGGACGTGCCTGAAACACCTCCCAAGGAAGGCGCCCAGTGGGCATCCTTACCAGATGCCCGAACCACCTCAGCTGACTAAGTAAAGGAGTAGCGGCTCTAATCCGAGTTCCTCACGGATGGCTGAGCTTCTCATCCTATCCCTAAGGGAGACGCCAGCCACCCTTCTGAGAAAACTCATCTCGGCCGCTTGTACCCGCGATCTCGTCCTTTCGGTCATCACCCAGCCCTCATGACCATAGGTGAGGATAGGAACGAAGATCGACCGGTAGATCGAGAGCTTTGCCTTGCGGCTCAGCTCTCTTTTCGTTACAACGGTGCGGTAAAGCGAACGCAATACCGCCCCCGCTGCTCCGATTCTCCGGCCAATCTCACGCTCCATAGTCTCCTCACTCGCGAACAAGACCCCGAGGTACTTGAACTCCTTCACTTGGGCTAAGGATTACAGGTGTTTACAGTGTCACATAAAAATATTATGTTATTGACACATGTTGGACAGATGCTCTATTCCATGCAGTCGCGCCGTCAGTGGACAGTAGCCTATGGAGTGACTGGATTAAATGTAGAGAATTTCTTTTTATTTCTATTCTAAGGAGATATTTCTGGAGTTATAACTGAGAAATAACGCAGTGGACTTAAATTATTCTGATTAGGATTTAACGCATGATACGGGTTGAAATTAAATTTATGAAGGGCGATGATAAAACATAATCGTTCTTCTCACTCTGCAATTCTTCGGTCTGACTTCAGTTCACCACCACACCGTCTGTGTCGCCAATTCTCCTTTTCCTCCAAACCATGCGTACGCATGGGTCAGAGTTTGCTTAGGGCTGCGCACATTTTCCCGTCAAGTTGGTTTTTTATAGATCACAACCTTGGCGTGAAAAGTCACGTACGCAACTTTCAGCCCCGTTTTGTGCGTACGCAACGGTTATAAATGAGACCCCAGAAGAGTCTGGATTGAGAGTTATTTTCACTCTGCTGAGACGGTTGCCAGACACCGCTCAATAGTGGACCTTAGAGGGCAGGTACAAACACAGGGGCAGGAGAGTGATGTGATTTGGGCAAGTGCAAATCAAGGGGCTACCCTGAATGCAAGCCTGTGTACTCATAGCTTGACCTCGGCTAAACTGTTGCTGGCCCATACGTTTTCCCATTTGTCTCTATACTGTAAAGAGCAAAAGGGAGAGAGCTTTGCTTCTGAATTTTAAATCATGTTGCAGAACAGTCAGAAACTGCAGGGACCTCTGCAAAAGCATTAACACTTTAGATCAAGAGCATCGATTCCTCCGTACCCCTCGAAAACGGGATGGTCCATCTCAAGGGGTCATCATTCCAATACAATTTGAATTAGTTCAAACCGAATTTCACGCACACTGTCTCACAAACACACATCTGCAAAGATATGCAGCTTGTTCAGCAGTGGGACATGGTTGTGTGTGACTAATATAAAGGATGAGGCGAATTTGAAAACTGGGAGGATACTAACTGTTTTATGGGAATGGCAGCAGAGCAGCAGCAGTCCAACAAATGGGAGTTGATCATTCATCCTTCGTAAATCTTCCAATCTATCCATTAAAAGTTAAGGTATAACCAGAGGAAATAATCAAAATGTCGGCCGTCTCCTCTCTTGCCCTCAGGACTGCTGTCTCCGCTGTCCTCGTCACACGGGAGTCCTGTAGGGTGAACCATCCAGCGATATTACTGATGTAGTTACATCCCATTACCTTAATGGCATGTCCTGTTTCCCCCCCGGTGCTGTATGTGTCTAGTGTCCTCTGTATGTATGTCAGGTACAGATGTACTTCACTACCAGTCTCAATGCTCTCCCCGAGGTATGAGACGATGCCTGACAGCTGGTAGATGGTCTGGATGCTGGAATCCTTCTGTAGAGAAACATGATTCATTATACAGAGAACCCAACAATGACCCTACCCCGCTGGTGCTCGCTCTCCCCATCTCCTGAACAGAGAAGACAATCCCTTGAACAATCCTTTTCACATTTGGCATATCAAAGTCATAGTTGGAGGGAGATTTATATCTTATAAGTCTTGTGTTACCCATACTTTTGGCAGGAACTTGAGCTGAGTCTTGGTCGTCCTTTAGTCATGCTCCCCTTAAATAAATCACCCTCCCCAAATCAATGGACATATCGAATACCATCTAAGCATCAATAATATGATACAGTCATCATGTGCATTGTCTACAAGGGCATAAATTCAGAAATCCCAGCGACAGCAGTGGAGGAATGCTAACGCCATGACTTTCCTCAAGCATGCACCATCAAAGTGGAAGCACTGTATTTGAAGCACCAACACTCCTTTGAAAGACCAATATGGTTCAACAGCAGAGCATTACATAGACATACAGCTCGTAGACATATTCAGAGTCTACTTTAAAGCATCATTGTAGAAAACAAATTAAAGTATACCCCCATCTTGGTTGCCTGGCGACCAGAGCACTGCCTGCTGGTGCAATCCATCTGAGGAGGCTGAGGTTGTGGATCAAGACACTTTTATCATCACAGTTGTAGCATCATAGCCAAAGCCAGAAATATACCAGTGTAATATAATGTAGTCAACACAACTGTGTACCAACTTTAAAGTAGAGTTTGAGTCCAACTATCAACAAATGATGCAGGTCAAAGAACAAGATGTTTTGCTCTTCATCCTGGAAAAGCTCTTCATCACAGCACCTAAAGACCCCAAAACAAGAACATATTTAACCACTCATACAAAGCAGACAGTACTTGAACCATTACACCATTGCATTATTGTTTGATTGTTAGTGTAAAAGTTATAATGTGTAACATCACTGAAGTACCACTACATACTCCAGCAATGAAGTTAATTTATAGTAGTCAGCAGATACCTGGAGCAGGTGCGGACACACTGCGGTCTGAACTCAAAGCTCTGGACATGGCATATATAGAACAGTCAATTGGAAATACCATGTAGTGTCTCACCTTCCATCTTCACCTTGATGAAGACAAACAGAAGGAGCTCATGAGAATCCTGTCAGAAACCAGCAGGTTATTTTAATACATTTACAAGTCCAGCTCTGCATTGCACAAGAGAAAAGTAGCACTGGAGTCATCAGTCTGACCTGCTCAGAGTCATCCTCATACTCAGGGTTGAACTCTGCCACACTGCTTTTGAGGGCCCAGAGGAATTTGAATTCTAATAATGCTTGGGAAAGGTGCCTTGATGCAACCTTTAACCCACCTTTAGCATAGTTTAATGCTGACCAACCTTTACGAAAGGAAAGGAGATATTTGTAACCCATAATCCTTTAGGGCGGACATATTTAAAGCAACAGGCCACCGTCATAGTTTACCGACTCTACGCAAAGAAATATGAAAGACAAGTTAAATCAGAAGAAGAGAAGAAAATAAAATGGCAACTTCACATTTAAGAAAGACTAGAGTTTTTGCCTGCGCGTGTTGCATGCACTCAACCTGTAATTGCAATAATAATAATAATGTGGAAACCCCAGTCGATAATGTACGGAGGAAATACTACCTCAGGGATAGTATTATTCAGGAGATTTTCAGGGTACAAATGTCAGGATATGTTGTTCACATATATGGCTTATCAGGAGAACATCAGGACTTACAGGGGTGTCTGAAAGCAACTAGCGTGTGAGCATTTGATTACATTATAAAACTAGAACTGCGAGCAGTTATGCAGGGGTCCAAGCGATATGGCCGCAACTGTGGGTCTATTTAATGATATGCGGCAATACATTAACACACATCGTTTCTTACCATTATTGTATAGGCCTACATTATCGTTATCGACTTGTGTTCCTAATATGCATGTGTCCCCCGTTACTGTACATTGCCATGGACTGTATTTTGCGTTACGTGTTTAGTTTGCGTGTGTTTAAACAGATGGATGCACACACGCGCACCTGCATTCATTCATTCTTTCTCACTAACGATAAAACAATGTTTTCTCACGATCAAATACTCATCAATCCTAAAAGTTATAGGATTGTACACATGAGTGTTGCCAGGATAATGTTACTGTGGTGGCTAGCTCGGGCCAGTCTTATAGTTGGGGTAGCACTTGATTGTCAACGGGGGTATGTTAAGTTCAATATTTATTCAGAACGTCAAATATAACACTTTGAATAAGAATTATAAGTCAAAGTTAGATCAAACTAATAGTCCATATGTTAAATTTTAGACAGTTTCCGGTCAGGATTTATTCATTTATTTACATCCTCGGGGGGGCCAAAAAAATTGCAGTTCCGACCTGCCATGGTAGCCTACGTCAAAATAGCAACACCAACTGCCCTATCCGCTTGTTGGTCAGTTGCGCAACTGCTTTGTCGATCTGTTGCACCATGTATCATTTGCGCCGGAACACGCCTCTGCTTTTCGTAAGCACCCGGCTTTGCGCCGCGTGCAACTAGCAAAGATAAATGCGTCGGTCTAGCAAGTCAATTGTCAATTGCGCTGGATGCAAGATAGCGCCCAACGTCTTACTTGGGCGCGTGTGTCGATGGCGGAGCCATTATGCTTAAAAACATAACGTCTTATCGGGGCGAGTGTCGCTGCGGTGTGTGCACGTGCATGTGAGTTCTTACCTGCGAGTGTGTCGATGGCGGAGCCGTTATGTTTAAAAACATAGCGCTTACCTCGGTGAGTGTGTCGCTGCCTTTGTCTTGATGTGCGGTGTGTTCGTGTGTGTATGCGCGCCTGTGTGTGCTTTTCCGTGTAGGCCTATGTGTCGCTGCCTTTGGCTTGACGTGCGGTGTGTGTGCGTTTCCGTGTATGTTCGTGCGTGTGTGCGCGGTGTGTGTATTCGGTGTGTGTGTGTGTGTGTGTGTGTGTGTGTGTGTGTGTGTGTGTGTGTGTGTGTGTGTGTGTGTGTGTGTGAGCTGCAGGCTGCTTGGCACATGCACACTTGAGTAACTTTGAGTAACTGGTGCGACAGGCCTGCTATTATAGTAGTAAGATTACTGGGACCAGTTAACTTAATATCAACATTAGTTTAGGATCTTTTTTTCACATGTGAATTGGGATTCAAGAGGCCTAGAATATTCCCTTTTATAGAAAATAAAATAAGTCCAACCAAAGTTATTTTCACTGATAGCAACAACCTGATTGAAATCAATAGGACAAGAACGCATGGATCAAAATAGCTCTTTTTGTAATTTCCTATGTTCGAAAGGAAGCAACTTTTATCTCGCCTTGACCCGATGGCGTTTTCCACTAAGATTAAGGAAAGTTAGCATAAAGGTTAGGAGATTAGACATTCTGAATTGAGCCCAAGTACATTTAGGATGATTCCTATGGTACCAGTGGAGCAGTCAATATGTCAGTGAATCCATCATCCAAGCTGTAGGTGGGAGTGTGTGTGGATGATGGTGATGGAGATAATTGTACTCAGGGGCTGGTCTGGGCTGCAAACCTGTTGCACATTGAGCAATCAGTATCCAGGGGTTGACCCAAGCATCACTGCACATGCACCAGGAGATCTCCTGGATGGCAACAAGGAGCACCGGGTCATCTATTGTTTTCTACAAACATTTACAATACACCAGTCTTCCAACACCACCACCCTGCGTCCTTGTCTCGAGGAGCCTCGAAAAAGTCATCCAGGTGGCTCATGGCAGCCACCCTGGTGGCGCGTCGCACTGGCGTTGCTGCACTGTACATGAGACGAGTATGTGAACCCCAGAAGCTGGTAAGACTATAGAGACACTGCTGAGTTCAGAAAGCAGCTGATTCCAATGTTGCTGGGGTGGGTTAGCTAATAACTAACAGCAGCAATTTCAGATTTGTACTTGGTATACTATATGTGAATGCACATAGAAATGTATCTGCTGTTATCCAAAATCTAAAATGCATGAACACGAGGCTTTATGTAAATGCATTATCATGGGCCTTGTTAGGCATTGGCATCTGAGGCTTAATCACTTTATGTTTAATGGAAATCCCAGGATCTCAAAGATAAATTCTTAAAGATTAATAATCTGTCATTCCGATTAGCAATAAACACCTCAAAGATAATTATATCGTCGAGAAGAAAACCTGTGTATTTTGAATGTAGATAAAATGCCAGAGTGCACAATAAAAGCATCAAAATATAGAGCTTGTTTATAGAACAACATTCAGGGGGACAATCCCGTACTACATTTGTGTGGGACAAGCAAGTGAATGTCCTCATACTCAAGCAATGGCCCTGTGCATCAGTGACTTTGTAGAGGTAATTATGGATGAATGTAGCATTGTTAATGCTACATGTGCAAATTTAATAATGTAAGACACTGTGCTCCTATTCCGCCTCTAACATGATGGGAGGTTTGGTCCAACGTTAATTAAAGTGTGAAATACAACGGGGATCTCCAGGGTCAATGTTTCAAACAGTACTGTGGCAACTTTACTACCAAACTTAAATATCTAGATGTCCGATTATCCTTTTATGTCACCGGGACAAGAAATAAGCTACCTTTTTCTGAAAGGTAATTGTTATTGAGTGTAAAATAATTGCAAAGGTTCTCTGGCAGATTTTAATAAGGACAATGCTTATGCAGTTTATTGCGTAAGTTTGTATGCTTCATATTGTGCTTTTCAGCAGGCCTGGGTCTGTGATACTTTTAGGAGCTCTGGTTTAATGCCTTGAGGGGCTGTATACAGCCATGTGTGCAACTGAGAAAGCATGATTATGGGTATTCAATAGTTACAAGAAGAGAGATAACAGACATGAGCAGAACAGAGCCATCCCTGCACGGGCTGTTCTCTCTCTCCTCCCATCTGGGCATTGGTAGCGGAGCAATCAACCCCCGAATTAACAGCCTCCCAGACACCTTTTACCTCCAAGCAATACCACTTTTTAAGTGAAACTTTCTTGCCTTTTTTGACATTTTGCACTATTTGCACTATTCATATTTATTAGGGTGCCATGCACAAAGTGTGAGGCACTTTGAACAAGCATATCTCATGACCCCTTTAACTTACAGTCATGAAACACACAGTCATGAAACCCACACATGCATATCCATGACTTTCTTGCGATAGATTTACGACCATCTAGAACTTTGCTAAAATCACTAAATTCCCTATGGATCCTACGTTTTTTAACTCTTTTTGACAAAGATTCTCTAGCACATATCATCTAGACCATTGTCTTCAATCTGACATAAGGGGAAGTCTGTACAATAAAGGGTAAATCACCCAGGAGCCATTGAATTCCAAAAATGGTGTGGTTTAAAACGTGTTTAGATGCTTACATCAAAATCAAAACGGACTCCTATGATCTTGAGTCCAATACAAAAGTTGTTCAGAATCAAATTGTGAACAATAAAAAGTCTGCATATTTAACTTAGGGTGTGGCATCGAAATGGCCGTGGCTTGTGACTAAAAAGACCACAGTTCATGGACGGAATGTTTGATTGGAGCGGGACCAACTTAGTGGCTGTTTTGGACCAAAGTTCCAATTGTTCAAGTAAAATGAAGTCTATTGATCAAACAACACGGCCGCCAGAGGCTCAAATTCGTCCAAAATTAACGTAACGCCAAGAGCCACGGTTAACTAAAACCAAACATCATCAAACTTGCTGTAGTCAAAGGCACATGGGTCAAGATTAACCTTTCCAAATAGTATCCATATCAGGCTATAGGGAGCGCTATAGCAATACACTGAAATAGAACCTCTCCAAATTGTACCCAGATCGGGCTATAGGGGGCGCTATATTAATTAACTGAAAAGGCAGACTTTGGGTGGCCATATTTTCTGATCCCTTTCTTCTACAGTCATGAAATCCTGTAGACATCTTTCTCTCCTCCTGTTGAGCAGATTTTCCTGGGAAACCAAGAACCGGTAAAAAAATGGCGGCTGGATGTCCAAATTAGCAGAATCAATGTTAGGTGACTAAAGGCGGGGTTAACTTGAGTCAATCATCAGCAAACTTGGTGTACTTAAAGAAGTTCATCAAAATAGGACTATAGGGGACGCTAAACCAATCAATTAAAAACTTTAGAGACTCATAACTCCTCAGCCTTTTGACGTACAGTCATGGAAGTTTGTGCGCCCATCACCAAGCTGAGGCTATTCCAGCCTTAGCCCAAAAAAGGTATTGATGGTGTGCTACAGGGACTAAATAGTCTATCAGGGTCTTCATGGCCTGCGTCAGAGTCTTAATGGCCTGTCAGGGTCTTAATGGTCTATCAGGGTCTTATTGGTCTGCTTTAGGCTGCTAAGGCTTGCAGCTTTAATTGTATTTTGTAACTGCTTGCTTGCTTACTTATCTGCACTATCTCTCTATCCCTTTTCTTTTCCCTCCTTTGGCCTTTTTGAGTGGACCTTGCAAACTTCTCCATAGGTTTATCTCTCTGCTGTACTTATGATGAATAACTTTGATATGATTTCGATTTGAAAAGAGATTAATAGTAAATAGCTGTTCTATCAAATCAGAATCAAATAGGTTCTTAAATGTTACCTGCAGCTTGTATCATTATTTTTTTCATGCGTAACTGAAAAGAAACATAATAATGATGGAGAAGTAGAAGGTGTCCTTGGGCATCAGCTTTTCCAACTGTGGGATGCGACATAGGTTAGAACGGCGCACAGACCTTCGTACAGAGGAAACAGTTTTGTAAAATCAAAGATGAGAGTAATGCATGACATATCATGAGCGTCAATATTTCAAAAAGGGTTACCAGAGAAGAGGCTTTAGATTCTGGTATTTATTCAGCAACCAAAACCAGAACACAGATTTAATGTTAACCAAAGCCCAAATACAAAATATTGCTTCTCCAACAATTTGTTCACCTGTCCAAAGTAATCTTTCCGAAAGTATTCATGGTTTGGTCTCTTAAGTTGAATAACTGTGGCAGAGGATACATACAAAAGTACATTCTGCATAGGTGTGTTTTGTTATGTTACTGTGTTATACACACATAGATACCATGCCCTGCATTGGCCCAATCTGTGCCTATTGCTACCATTTATCACAGAAAATAGTAGGAAAATAAATATCTATAAAGACTTCTTGAACCCGATAGAACTCATCCCTACACATCTAAATAGCTTCCGCTTATCTTGTATCACATTCTATAAATTATTTTGAAAAAGTGCATCAGCATTTAGAACTTGTTTGTGCTTTGATTTTAAAAGAATGGATTATTCTACAATAGAGAAATTTGTTTTCTTTGATAATATACAGGATGACTTTCTACTAACACAATGTAATGTACAGTATAGCTGCCACAAGCTTCAGCTCTCTCTTGTTTAAGTTATCCTCTCCCTCTAAGAACAGAACATCCTATTTTTGTCTGACCAGTGTCTGTGCCTAAACCGTTACCCCTCCCCAAAGCAAATGTTTCATGAAGAGTCCATGTTGAGGGATCCAACAAGGATGAACATGTTTTCAAACTGATTATCAGAAATGCCTCGCCTGTTTCTTTGAAAAACAGCAGAAAGGTTTCAAACCTGTTTGGAGCCCTTTTAAAAGGGCTCAGTCCTCCAAAATGCACATTTATTCATGTTTTCCATTTGCAAGTTGTGACATTACAGATTGTTTGAGATGAAGGACTTTAGTTGTGTTATGGACCCTGCGGAGAGCATCGTGAAATATCAAATGCACTTGGCACTCAAGACCAACAGCGATGATGATGATGTTCTGTTCCCTTAAACGCCACAGCAAAACTAGTTAAAAGCCCCTCTAATCCAGCAAGACCCCTTTTCCTTCCCCAAATGTTAAGCTTTTATTCTTTAGTTATTTTGCACTGAATCACATCCCATTCGACTTTCATGTCATCTTCAGGTAGATTTAGTGTGCTGATATTTCATGTGATTAAGTGGATATGTTTTCTTTTAATGTGAGCTATATCAAAGACGATTTTCTGAGACAATAATGATTTCCGAATCTGAATGTGGAGTGTGCTCTGTGCATACTTTTTATATTCTGTGTCCAGGCCCTGAGACTCCTCAAAGTAGAATCCCCTGGATTATGCCAATACATGAGAGTGACAAAGTGGGTTCTCGATTAATCTCTAATTGCTTGTTCTGCTTTGGGAGATCCATCAAATCCCACAGGTTTGCCTGCAGCGAACCCCCATTACCGATAAACCTCCATCGTGGTCCTCGTGATCAATTCAAGTATAATTTCAGGAAAATAGGAACAAAGGCTTTTTCTGTTATTGTTGTGTTTCATGTTACATAACATATTATACATTCTATAATAGGCCACTTCCTGGCCTTTTTTGTTAATAAATAATCAGCATATTGTTCAGTACAGTACATCTTTGACGTTTTTTCCTGAACAAAACCTGTATGCAACCTAATGGTTTGGACCTGGTTTGCTTTGAGAAGCACAGCACAAAGTCAATGTTAAAACTGTTTCCCATACAGATAGTCTGAGTACTGCAGCTCGGGCGTGATAAGCTTCTGGCACTTCATCTTGGCTCGGCCTTCCAGAGCTGCCTTTAAATTATAGCCCTGGATAACAGCCTTCCCGTACTGGAAGGGCTTCATCTTGACATCCTTTACGTGCTCGGGGTTCACGGGGCCGCCGTCCTGGAGGCACGCCGCCTGCAGCTGATCCCGCCGCCTGCGCAGCCGCCCCACCTCCCGCACCATCTCCTCTCGCCCCACCTCTGCGTCCACCCTCCGCCAGAAGGTGGCGTTGAAATGGATGTACAGCCGCCAATCCAGGGCGTTCCACGCCTCCACCTTGGACGCGATGCGCGGTGGCGGCATGCGACGCGACTGCTCGCTGCGACTGTTGAGCTTGAAGGACACCACGTCGTCCAGGGACCAGCACAGCGCGTGTTTGAGCAGCACCATGGACTCATCGAAGTACTCCAAGATGAGGACCAGGTGAAAGTCCTGCTCCACGGACGCCACGGCGGCCTGGGTGCGTGCCTCCAGGTCTGTTGAGTTGTAGGTGACATCGTTGTCGAAGCCAAAGTCGAAAGCCAGGTTGTTGTGAGCGTACTGGTTTCCGGCCACCAGGGGTTTGTAGTTCCACCAGCAGCGGTCTAGGAAGTGCTCCAGGCTGGTAGAGTTGTGGAAGGCCTCAATGCTCTTGTAGTAGGTGAAGGCGGACTCGAACATGGTGACGGGGTGCCTCATGATGGAGAAGTAGAAGGTGTCCTCAGGCATCAGCTTTACCAACTATAGGATGTGACAGTGGTTAGAACGGCGCACAGATCTATGTCAAAGTGACTGAAATAAATGTGCAAAGAATGTTGTAGAATGATTTTCAGTGCGGTAGCATGCAGAGCCTTTTAAAAAAATGTATGTCAATGTTCATCTTTAGAAGATGAAGAAACAGGAAAATTGGATAAATGGTCTAGTCCATTTATATCTATCATCCATCTAGGATCATCTGGAAAGATTGATCTTTTCTTAGATTAGTAGACTAGTAGTATTGTTCCACAAAGCTCACCTCAGGTTTGTTGAACCTTAAGTGGTTGCAGAGGATGTGGTACTCCTTCCCCGTCTTACTGCGGACACCCTCCACATAGGAAGAGTCAAAACGGTAAGGGTAAAAGAACTGGTGATTCTTGTTCAACGGGAGGCCAAAAGTCAAGTTCCGTGCATCGCCGTAGCGATAAAGGATGTTGACGATGGTGCTGCTGGCCGTCTTGTGCGTCTTCAGGAACACAATGTGTTTTTTGGGCTGACAGACACTGTCGGGGCCTGAATCTTTGGGTTTGTCTTCACCTTGAGTCAATTGTTGCCTGACACCAGTGGGGTAAATCTCTCTCTGCGGATTCAAAAAAATGTTTTTGATGGGTTAGTGCAACCTTTCCGATGTCCAAAAGATCTGAAGGTCTGCATTGTTGAATGTATTGTTGTCTCATGCTGTTCTCTTACCGGGGCTGTTGGCCCCTCTCTGACTGGCGTAGACACAGAGGTAGGGTTTCGCAAGGTCGCTGATGACTCATTGACCCTAAGGGTCATAAATCCCTCACTCCCTTTGCCATTTCTGGAAGGAAAGAAAGCCATATAGTCAGTTTCATATGAGAACCACCCGAGACCCCAACTTTGACTTGATTACAGAATACCTGTCTGCTGGCCTGGCAACCTGTCCTGACATTACATTTATAATCAGATTTTTCTTTAAGGATAATTTATTATGCATGCAGATTTACCTGGTCTCCATTACATCGAGCAGGACCTCGGCGTACTGAAAGGCAAGGCAGAACACAGTGAAAGCCATCAGAGCCACCCACATGGTTCGCGGCTGCAGGCTGCGCCGCAATCTTCCCAAGCACCTGTAGAGGGCAGTCAAAGCATGTACTTGAATGCAACCCATGCAACAGATTCTCATTCTCACAATAAGTGCCACAGCACAGCAAAGGCACAATTAAAAATGTATCTGGTTGAGTTCTCAGTAAAACAAAATCAAAAACATGTATTTGTGATGCAATGATACGTTAATGAGGTCCAACACTTGTTTATTTGTCATGGGCTCAAGTCTTTGTGTGTGTGTGTGTGTGTGTGTGTGTGTGTGTGTGTGTGTGTGTGTGTGTGTGTGTGTGTGTGTGTGTGTGTGTGTGTGTGTGTGTGTGTGACCCTGTGAGTGAAATGTAGCTTCATTAATTAATCTGACTAGACTGTAGGGCTATGATACCACATGTTTAATGGAAGGTTCGTTTTTTTTGAGTGTGTATGCAATGCTGTGTGTAGGTTATTGTGTATGTGTGTGTGTGCGAGTCAGTGTGGATTTGTTGAGAAAGGCATGTTTATTTTAGTGTTATGCTTTTATCAAAAGAGAAACATATGTTATGGTAGACTATGACCAAAAGACAGACAAACAACAAACAACAAACATCAACAACATAAATAATTGTGTTTGTTTTGTAAGTTGTGTGTTGGACTTGAAAATCAAGGTAGTGCTGAAAGGGATTGAGGGTGCAAGATATAGTAAACAAAGCTTGCTCACCATTCAAAACGCTCCTAATGCCACAAGATGTAACAAGATATCAAACCAGCACCTCTTGGATTTTCCATTACACTGCACCGGCTGTCTATCAAGTCTACCACTATCTTCCAGACATCTTAACAAAGAATGTATAAAGCTTGAAGGTACGCCCTTAAGAAATATGGGCTGCAATAGGGATCAAAGCCGCAGTTCATTAATCATGAATAATAATTAATAATTAGGGTTAGGGATAACCCTAACCCTTTAGGGTTAGGGATAACCCTAACACTGAGAATCATCATCATAACCATAACCATAACCAATAATAACATTTACTACGATGCTGATCCGACATGAGTTAACGCGACATACAAGTACCGCTAAAGGAGGGATAAGTGGTTGTTTTCAAAACCTTTGTGATTTAAACCCTGAACAATGTCTCAACTCCAAAAGCAAGGGCTATACTCTCTTACAGACACAGGGTTGAGAGCCTCTGGCTGCTCCAGGCCCTTTGGTCGGTATTGAGAGACAAGGCCCAACCCACTTAACAATGGGGCTGCCCACTTGCCCCCCAGGACGCCTAGGGCCTGTTTACAAATCAAAAGGTGTTACCTTTGGGTGCATTTCTCGCTACGTTAGCATTTGAATAACCCAGAGAATAAATACACCAGCAGACACTATAAATGTTTTCAGTTTCTTAAGACATACGATGTTTACATCATATGTCATATATATTATATAGTTTTTCTAAGGGATTCCCATTTGGCAACCCTTCATGGATTGCATTTTTTTTATGCTTCACTTTGGCAGCCCATGTAAACCTATGCTGTGATTGGCTCAAGTATTTACAATAAATGTGGATCTCTGTGACAGAAACACCCAAAACAAAGTGATATATATTTGATTTTCCATTTCTCAGGGAAAACATTGCCATAATAAATGACATTTCTGACAGCGTTTGTATTTAGAGGCAAGAAACTGGATCTTAGCTGTTCTCCTGGCACAAAAAACACTGACATGAACAGAGAATATGGCATCCTTTGGCCTGCGTGCACTCGTGATTGCTGGTAGCACCTCCTTAATTGCAAAGATTGAGGACAACAGGCATTCCAGGTTGCTTGAAAAATGCACATACACACATACACATGCCTCTATGTCTTTAACCACACACACACGCACACACGTTACTTACATAAACCCATAAATGATGCACACCAACACACACACAAACACACATGCAGACAGAGAACAACGCAAAAATGACAGACAAACAGATATGTTTGTCTGTCATTGGGCCAAGTACCACGAAAACACACTTAAACGCAGAAGCAGTAAACAGAGTATCAGAGAGGGAGGGATGGAGGGAGGGAGAACCAAAAGACATTTTTAGCTTGCAGACAAAAAAGCAATAAGGAAGAGACCATTGAGCATACTGCCCTCTGGTTATTCTGAGTTAGGGCAACATCTGAAGTACCCCCCTCCCCTGCTCGCCCCTGCTGGCTAACCCACTGTTCAATTATGCTCCCCAGTGAATTAAGAGGCAGCTTTGGGTAAAAAATGCTTCCAGACAGCTCATGTGTCAGAGCCTATTGCCCTTAACAGTCCAACGCAGCTGGATGATAATAATACACATTTGTCATGTCTACATTTTGAAAGAATATTCTTGACTTCATTGTGTCTGTCCGACAGGGCATTTTATCTGGACTACAGGTATGCTAATGTGGCTCGTAGGCAATTCCCCCCCCCCCGCCCCAACCGTCCCCTTTAACCCGTGAACTTGTTTGTACATTTAAAGAGAAACAACCCATATGTCTATAGCTTGTGGAAAAACAAGAACACGTTGTTAACTAACTAAGAGACAAAGGTACAAAGCGTTGTTCTGATGCTTTACTTAGAAAGGTTAAGCAAAAGATCTATGGCTCCACAGACCACAGGCTCGCTACTTGTTAGATTGCCGGTGCATTTGCAAGGCAAGGCATTTCTTTCTGTGCCGGTTTTACTGAGGCGCAGTATTGAGCATGTCCATGCTTAACCCCCGTTCTCCACTCAGCACCCACTAAGGTCAACCCATTCAATCCCATAAAACAGAGACATTCAAATCAGTGTCTCGGCACGAGAGAGCGAGACAACATTCAAATGAACTGTGGAATTGGATCTGGGTTAAGGAACCGATACGGATTTGGTTACCTGTCGGCGTTCAAGCCTAGCGTGATGATTGATTACCAGGCGAAGTCATGTGCCGTAACGTGCAACAACAGGCTACAAAGGGCCTCATGTGGGTCATCAGCAGACAGGTGGTGGATTTTATCTTCAAAGACCATCCAGGTTGTCATTGTTGACCCATAATTCAGCAGGGACTGTTTTGTCACACAGTTCGGTTTCTGAGTGTAGATTGTATGCTTTAGTCAGAGATCGCATGTATTATTTAGTGCCATTGACTGCCATTCTGCTTGCCAACGTGAAGGGAAACAATAATTTGAGACTGAACACTGACATCATTACTCCATCCAACCTTGTTTTCTTTGCAAACATGATAGTTATTTTGGCTAACTTTAAATTGGCATGTGCTGGTTGAGAGCAAAGAATAATATAATAATAATAATTTTGGTCCACATTTGGAAGTCTATTTTCTACAGGTTTGAACATGAAGGCAGACTATGGGCTATTAAAGCATATATTTATGCAGGGTCAATCTCTGATCGAGGCACGTTGAAGGAACGCATTTTTCATCAACTCAATGATCTCTATATGCACACTCCATTAAACACCCACACTATAAACCAAGGTGAAAGTGCTTTAAAGCAAGTCAAAGTCATGTGGCCCAGTAAATCAAATCCAAAAATGCAACGCTTGCTGACTTACATCACAGATTTTGCTTTACTATGTTTTTGCTTTGTGAGAATCTTTGATATTAAACTTTTCCACATGTGTTTAATGACGAGCCGCACGAATTGCATCAGAAGCAGAAGGAGATAGAGGCTCAATCTACGGTGCTGGTAAAGCAATGTCACATTTATGGTTCTAGACATCGATAATATATTCTTACAACAACTCTATATTCTATTCAGTAATCGGGACTATCAGAAATATTTTGGAAAAAAAAACTAATAGTGTTAAAATAATGTAGCGTAGGGCAATTCGGAAACCGTTTATGTTTCTTAAATAAAACAAAATGAACGGTGAACTTACGAAGCGCATTGTATGGACGAGATGTCAGAGGAGGGGGATTGATCCATAGCACAGTTACTGGGTGAGGGGCGCATCTCCTCTACCTCGGGCTGTCCTCCTCACACCGTGCCGTCCCATCGACGCTGGAGGAACCGCTGTCTTTTCTCTCTCTCTCTCTCTCTCTCTCTCTCTCTCTCTCTCTCTCTCTCTCTCTCTCTCTCTCTCTCTCTCTCTCTCTCTCTCTCTCTCTCTCTCTCTCTCTCTCTCTCTCTCTCTCTCTCTCTCTCTCTCTCTCTCTCTCTCTCTCTCTCTCTCTCTCTCTCTCTCTCTCTCTCTCTCTCTCTCTCTCTCTCTCTCTCTCTCTCTCTCTCTCTCTCTCTCTCTCTCTCTCTCTCTCTCTTTTACTCGAAGTTCCCATGCGAAATCTTCTGGTGACGTCACCTCCACGTCAAATCGGAATGGTTAAGACTTGGATGCGGTCACGTGGTGCGTGGCGTGTGTGCGTGTGTGTACTCGTCGTGTGTGAGTGTGAATCCAAAAGCTTTGCCATCGAATCCAAAAGCTTTACTTGCTGTTGAACTGAATCTCGTGGGCGGGACCTACGTCGAAAGATGTGAGACACTATATAGCCTACTCTATTGGCCAGTCTCGATCTGACAAAATAATATGTATTTTTTAAACCATTACCCTGTGCATCTGTTATTTTTGGAGGAGTTGGAAGAACAAAGTAATCTGTAATAAATAGGCGACAGTCATAAAAAAAGAACTTAACTAGTAACTGTAGTGACTAATTGACATAGCCACGGTGGTGATTAAAATGCTACAAATGATGTGCTCTGGATGTGTATACCTTTTGTTAGTCTTTTCTTGGCTTGATTCTCATTACTTGTATTTGCAGGATGCCGGGTGCGGTGTCATTTTGGGAGGAGTTGGAAGAACAAAGTCATCTGTAATAAATAGTCAACAGTCATAAAAAAGTACTTTCAAAACTGTAGTGACTAATTGGCCCGATACTGACATAGCCACGATGGTGAATTAAGTGCTACAATGATGTGTTCTTAACTCGCATAACTTTTGTTATTCTTTTCTTGGCTTGATTCTTACGAAATCTTTGTTCTGAGTGAGCAATAATCAGAGCTACAGGCGAAACGTGTTGCTCGCAATGCTCACAAAGATTCTCTAAAGTTTTTCAGCATGCAGTGCTCCATTTCACTTTTGTACTTATAATGTTCCTGCTATACCAACCCGTACCTGACGATCACACTGGCTGTGTACAAGGAGACCCTTTTGTTGTTTTACTCTAAAAATACAATTTAACAATGATGTAGGCCTTCGGGCCATGTAGACATTGCCTTCAGTGCCAACCCTGTCTCGTCAAAATTACGTTCCCAGAGAACTATTCGGCATTCTCAATTACGTTTGTCATAAAACGTATTTTGTCCGCGATTACGTTTTATTGAACGTATTGCAAATACGTTCGTCCTCAGCCTATTTTTTGCCATTTATTAACCTCTAGGATTATGTTTGGTTGAAACGTATCCCAGATAGGTTAAATGTCAACGTATAGCACATTATTGTCATTAAGGCATATCTCCCTTTCAGGGAACGTTTCATTTAACGTATTTTGTCTGAAAAACCTATCTTGGCTGTGGATACGTGTTATTGAACATATCGCAAATACGTTCGTTGTCAACCTATTTTTTGCCATTCATTGACCTCTAGGATTATGTTTGGTTGAAACGCATCCCAAATATGTTAAATGTCAACGTGTAGCACATTATTGTCATTAAGGCATATTTCCCTTTCGGGAAACGTTTCATTTAACGTTATTTTGTCCCTGATTACGTCTTATTGAACATATTGCAAATAGGTTCGTTCTCAACATTTTTGTTTTTATTTATTTAAGATACCTCTTGGATTACATAGGCTACATTTAATTGAAACGTATCCTTAATAGGCTACGTTAAATTTCGATAACACATTATTGTCAGCATATAGGCATAGGTCTCTCGGGGAAGCGTACGTTTGATTGTAATGTTAATAGTCCAACGTTATTGGACAACGTTATTCCTGCCCGAAACTTGGCCCGGTCAGACCCCGAGAGCAGGCCCCCCCTTCCTGCCCTCGGGGTCCGACCGGGCCAAGTTTTGGTGTGGGCGGTAATTTCAGGGCGGTAGGACCTTCCTATCTCAAAAACTGTTTTTCCACCACATTCTGAACCATTAGGTCTTGCAGGCTACACTTCTGAGGGGCTTTGCATTACAAACAGAGTAGCGGGACAACGTAGCGTCTGAGGCCGAAATGGGTCCCCTAATCTGACTGAATAGTGCGGTTGTTTGCCAACGGTCTGGAGGTCTTCCTGGAGCTCCAGAGTAGCAGGACAACGTCGCGTCTGAGTCCGAAATGGGTCCCGTAATCGGACTGAGTGTGGCGGTTTGTTGCCAACGGTCTGGAGGTCTTCTTGGAGCTCCAGAGTAGCGGGACAACGTCGCGTCTGAGTCCGAAATGGGTACCGTAATCGGACTGAGTGTGGCGGTTGGTTGCCAACGGTCTTGAGGTCTTCCTGGAGCTCCAGAGTAGCGGGATAACGTCGCGTCTGAGTCCGAAACGGGTCCCCTAATCGGACTGAGTGGTGCGGTTGGTTGCCAACGGTCTGGAGGTCCTGAGAATCATCCAGGGGAGCGGGACCACTTGGCTTCTGAGGCCGAATCGGGTCCCCTTGTCGGACTGAATGGTGCAGTTGGTGGCCAACAGTCTGGAGGTCTTCCTGAGGCTCCAGAGGAGGGTAACTCTGTGAGTCTGAGTCCGAGATGAGTCCCCTAATCAGACTGAATGGTGCAGTTTCAGTACGCCGTGGACCACTTTGGTCTGCCATCGTCAGTCGCTACGGTCGCTACTCGCTACTGTCTGCCGTGGAATCAAAACAAACCCTCTAGTTGAGGACGCGCCTTGATGACGCGGGCCCGAATGCGCCACAAGAAGCAGACGGAAAACCTTATATATCCATGCAGCAAACGGACAGGTCTGTCGGCCAATAAGGTCATTCGGTCCGAAGAATTTTATTGGTTGAAGTTTTCACTAAATATTATGAGAGTAAAATAATTGTTTGTTTTTACTCCTGGTGGGTCTGTCTTGCATGTTAGAGTGTTATTACCTTATTAATACCAATTTAACCTTATCCAAAAAAAGTGTAAAAATGCAACAAAGGTAAGAGTCCCTTTAATGACAATAATGTGCTACACGTTGACATTTAACATATTTGGGATACGTTTCAACCAAACATAATCCTAGAGGTCAATGAATGGCAAAAAATAGGTTGACAACGAACGTATTTGCGATATGTTCAATAACACGTATCCACAGCCAAGATACGTTTTTCAGACAAAATACGTTAAATGAAACGTTCCCTGAAAGGGAGATATGCCTTAATGACAATAATGTGCTATACGTTGACATTTAACCTATCTGGGATACGTTTCAACCAAACATAATCCTAGAGGTTAATAAATGGCAAAAAATAGGCTGAGGACGAACGTATTTGCAATACGTTCAATAAAACGTAATCGCGGACAAAATACGTTTTATGACAAACGTAATTGAGAATGCCGAATAGTTCTCTGGGAACGTAATTTTGACGAGACAGGATTCCCAACAAGGGGTATATGGTACATATACCACCTGAGGTGCGCAAGCAAACTGCAGGGGGTATGTGGATAAATTAACGAATGTGTGCAGCATAGTCATTGCATGAGTGAAGGGGTACTCATGGTGTGACAAAAAGGCTTAAGGGGTACGCATGTCAAAAGCAGTTGGGGAAAAAACCCACGCTGTCACACAGCGCGCTTACATTTTTCCCCGTCAATACCTGGTGGTGGCCTGCTCTTGCCCGGCCTGAAACATTTCCCCAGTCCAGCCCTGCTTATCAGCATTGACTTTTCAGAGATTTGACCACACAGGCGCAAGCTTTGAGTCACGTGAATATTGGCAGTGTTCTGTCGCGCATATGTTTTGAAACTCTTGACAGTCAAGTCTGAAGAAAAAAAAAACGTTCCTGGGGGCGGGACCATTTAGCTTTAAACCTATTGGTTGCTCTCGGCTGACGTATATTCCAATCACATTCTTGTCATCGGCAGAGCACTGTCAATCACGCACAGCCCGGTGAACGGCATGTGTACATCCTTCGTCCTTCCCTTATCCCCATGCGGGTGTTGGCGGATGGGGCAGTCTGGGCAGTGGACTGCGACGGCATGATAGTTGTCTGTAGTATGGAGTCAGTTTCCTGCCATAATTCAAACCTGAAAAAAAAAGTTTCAAAGGCTTGTAAGTCTGGTTTTGAAAACTCAACACCTTGTGAAAAAGGTTTTGCAACACTGAAAAAAGAGATTATAACCTGAAAAAAAATAAAACAAAAATTCAAACATCTGTAAACATGATTTTGTGTTCTATTTTATCTTCTTCATCATTTTCACCAACACATTTTCAAAGTTCAAACAATTTCACCAGCGCATTTGCAGAGTTTCAAATCTGGCACTGTTCTAACAGTGTATTTAATTGTTGCCCGGTTTTGAAACCTTGTAAATGGGATTCTGCAAACAGGTGTTCATACATTGATAAATACGTTTTGAAAGGTTGAATATTTAGTTTTAAAAACTTGTAAAGGTGTACGTTTACGACTTTGCAACGTATTTTTTCAGAGCTGACTTTTCAGCACTGACTTTTCAGAGATTTGACCACACAGGCGCAAGCTTTGAGTCACGTGAATATTGGCAGTGTTCTGACGCGCATTCGTTTTGAAACTCCTGACAGTCAAATCTGAAAAAAAACAAAAACGTTCCTGGGGGCGGGACCATTTACCTCTAAACCTATTGGTTGCTCTCGGCTGACGTACATTCCAATCACATGTGCCGTTCACCGGGCTGTGCGTGATTGACAATGCTCTGCCGATGACACGAATAACAAGAGACCTTCGCGGTTGACTTTGATTTCCATTTTCTGGAACCATGGCTGGGAGACAGGTGAGCTTCTGCTTCTGGTGTGGACGTACAGTTAGCGCCACCGTTGGGCGTTAAAGCTCACTCGACACTTCAACGGCTCTTCTCAGAGGCGTTCCGGTGGAAGACATTTGCGCGGCTGCGTCTTGGTCTTCCCCAGGCCCCTTTGTTCGTTTCTACATGTTAGCAGTGGCGGTTCTAGGTCCAGTTACGCCCCGGGCAAGACTTCCTACAAGCGGGGGGGGGGGGGGGGGGGGGGTGAAAGCGATTGTTGACGGGGGGGGGTCCGTCAACCTACGGACTTCAGTGAGGGTTTCATTCCGTCTATACACGGCACCTTCTCAACGAGCAGGTGTGCGCCTGCAGCCAGAGGGGGCGCCAAAATACCTATTCCCCACACAATGTTATGTCGTACTTCATTGATAACCGCTACGCAGCGCATTTTTTTTTATACTGCTCGTGGCGCCCCCATGTGATTTGCCGCCCCCCACAAATATGCCGCCCCGGGCGGCTGCCCGGTTCACCTGTGCCTAAAACCGCCACTGCATGTTAGACATGTCCAGGGGCTCACTCGGCAACTCTGTGTTGATGTCCGGTGCCCCTTCTACGGCTTAGGAAGGAAGGCATGTTCTTTTAAGCGGCATCGTTGAAATTCCTCTCGCCGGATGGCGAGTTGGACTTGAATGCCAGTATTTCTCTCCCTCCGTTTTTCAAATGGAAAGCGGAGTAGAGAGGTTCCTATTGGTTCGCCGTTTCACAAGTTAGTTTGTCTGCCAGTATGGCACTCCCGCCGTTTTTTTTTTTTTAAATGAGAATTGGACGAGAGAAGTTCCTTATTGGAGAGTCGAACTCCGTAGCTCCGCCCCCGGTGGTAGCGGACCTAATGGAAACCGTATTACACTGGTTTTTCCTTCACTTTCATGGATTCCATGAAGGACGGGTTGGGGTCGGAGTCTTTGCAGACTCACTTCTTTCTCTTGATCATCGCCTTGCTTGATCTAGGAGGAATTCGTTTTTTATTAAGCTGTTGTGTTTTGCACTTCCTCGGCTTTGTTGAGTCTTGTGTGCCCTGGTGACTTAAGTTTCTTGACTGGGGTCCAGCAGGAGTACATTGATTGGGCTCCGCTCGCAGCTTCACCTTAGCCCATAAGGCGAAGCCTAGACGGCGTAGCCTACATGAAATAGAACGATAGTTATGATATTATAACTCTAGTTCTATGATTGTAGGCGTAGCCGTCTAGTTTCCCACATGCTGTACCCTCCAAATGCTGAAAGAATAGCGTGGAGGATGGGCAGCGGTTTGCGCCGCGTTATATACACGGTGCCGTTGGAATTTTATTTTTATTTTTTTGGGACAAGCCCATAAGGCGAAGACTACAATCATAGAACTAGAGTTATAATATAATAACTATCGTCTTTGGTATCACTCCTCAAGTAGTCCGGTAACTTCAGCGTCTTCCGTTGCACGTCAACATCTTGTCTGACTATTTCTCTGCTGATCAACGAATGCTGGTAATAAATAAATTGTAAAAAGACACACCATGTGAAGTTATTTTTTCGTTTTGGCAAGTAGCTGTGTAATAAGCGGGATAATGTATAGAACGTCGCCGGAACTGTCGGTCGTATGCTGACTCCGCAGGGTGGACTCCTTCCGCTGCTCCGCCGCCGGAGGACTCCGCAAAACCGAGAGGTCCGACGACGTTCCATACATTATCCTGCTTATTACATGGCTACTTGCCAAAACGAAAAAATAACTTCACATATTCGTAGTGTTTATCAGCATTGAAATAGTCTGCAAAAGATGTTGACGTCGCTTAGCAACCGAAGAGGCTGGGGTTGACAAGTTACCGGACTACTACCCATGCAAGTGAACGGAGCGTTCCACGGCATAGAGAAGACCCGTGTCATAAAGGCCTGTCATATTTCTGTTTATGGCATAGATTTCGCTCGATCAAAGGCGCGGCCTGACCCGGCTCGAGGATAATGGTGGGAAATATCGGCCCGACCCCCGCGGGCCGGGTCGGGCCTCAAAACCCTGATTGTTTTACATGAATTGGCTAAACAAATGACCACTGTAGCATATTTAAACACAATTCAAATTGTGCAGAGAATTATTTCCATTGGTCATTCTAACCGGAGACATTTAGAATTTTCGGTCCTCCTAATTTTTTTCCGGTCTATAGCCGTGTTTACATGGCACATCTGATCCGCATAGATTTCTACGCGGAATAGATCTGTTCCTAAAATGTGATCCGAATGTACTGTATACATGGCAGTAACAAAAGTGTCCGATATGTCTCTCGCACACCTGACACATCTCTGGACCGGCGGCGACATAATGGACGCGTTATCACTATTTGGCATTGTGAATTTGATTTTAATGAAAGCACAACAGGTGAGGGCTTTTCTCTGCCTGCTCCTTCAATTAAGGAGGACAGCACAGCTACGTCAATTTCTCCTCCGATCTTTATATTTACCCCCCACCTCCGCCGCAAACAAGAGGAATTTGAATGCGAGTCCCCAGCCAAGACTGGTGGTAGAGAGTGGTCTCTCTAAGTTAAGAAGTATTTTAACGTTCAGCCTGCAAAGGTACTAGTAGTAGCCTACTCATTTAAAGTTATCTTGGACGCGCGGGGACACTACTATATGCAAGCAGTCATTAATAAACACCCATGTCCCGTCGCTTAGCAACCGGACACGCTTACGGGACTACTTTTACGGAATGATAACAAAGACGTGAATCAGGCAATAAATCCACTTTCCTTGACAGTGGTCAAGTTCGGTGTGCTTAAAAGTACAGACGGAGCTCAGTGGACCAATTGCGAACTACTGCAGCTGCTCTAAGTTAAACCCCAATCTATTCGGAATGAGTGTATGTCGATTAAAACGGACTACACCACCTCTTCTATTCGGCATAGAATTCTATGCCGAACAGATAATTGTATTCCGAATGAGGCGTATACATTGTAACGACCTCGCCACAATACAATGCAACACATAACACACAAACTATTTAATTGTCCCAGGGTTGCTACATTGCCTCCCCCCTTCAAAGTTCCTCGTCCTCGAGGGAACAAACAAAGTCCCGGAAGCGACCCGGCGCTCTCCTCTCCCTACGAGGCCGCGTTGGGGCCACGGGGGGCTGGGGAGAAGCGCCTGGGGGCGAGAGGGGCCCACGAGTGTCAGGCCCGGGGGCGGGCAGGGGGAAAGGGAGGGGCGGGGCTGGGGGCCGAGTTGCTGACTGTGGTGATCGACAGGGAGGGGAGACAAGGATAGGGTTAGGTGGGGACCCAGGGCCAGAACACTGTGGTGTGCGTGTCCGGGGCCCATTCGCACCGGTGCGGGGAGCTGCAGGGCTCGCTGGAGCAGGTTGAGGGGTGGCGGTGCCTCGATAAGGGGCCAACCGGTCTCTGTGGAGAGCCACCCTCCTTCCCCGAGGTGGTAGCTGGACCCTGTACACCACCTCCCCCATTCTCTCCAGGACCCTGCATGGCCCGATCCACTCGCTATCAAGCTTCGGGCATCTTCCCTTCTTTCTTTGCGGGCTGTAGGTCCAGACCAGCTCCCCAGCCTCAAAGTGCCTGCCACGAGAACGCACATCATAGTTCCTTTTCTGCCTCACCCCTGCGCTCAGCAGCTGTCCCCTGGCGAAGGAGTGAGCCGTCTCAAGGCGGTCCTGGAGTCTCCTGGCATACTCTGGGCCGGGAGGAACAGGGTGAGAATCGGGCGGCCGGCCAAACGCCAGGTCAGCTGGGGTGCGAAGCTCCCTGCCCAACATCAGCAGAGCAGGCGTGCAGGACGTTGACTCCTGGACAGCTGACCTGTATGCCATGAGCACCAGAGGCAGATGATTGTCCCAATCCCGCTGATGCTCAGCCGAGACAATGGCCAGCTGCTGCTCCATACAGCGATGAAATCGCTCCACCAAGCCGTCACTCTGTGGGTGCAGGGGGGTAGTGCAGGGGGGGGGTCTTCTGCATGTCCAGCCTGCTACATAAAGCCGCAAAGACACGGGATTCAAAATTTCTCCCCTGGTCACTGTGGATGGACTCCGCTGCCCCAAAACGGCTAATCATCCCCCCGACCAAAGCGTCCGCTATGGTCTCCGCCCCCTGGTCAGGCAGAGCGTACGCCTCCGGCCACTTTGTAAAATAGTCCATGGCCATGAGGACATACTTGTTCCCCCTCTCTGTGCAGGGTAGCGGGCCCACCACATCCACCCCAACCCTCTCCATAGGGGACCCCACAGGGAACTGCTGTAGCTGGGCATGGGACCTTTCCGTGGGGCCTTTGCGGGCTGTGCAGCCATCACAGCGGCGACAGAAGTCCTCGACGTCCCTCTTGTGCTGCCCCCAGTAGAAGCCAAGGCGGAGGCGACGCAGGATCTTTGTCACCCCAAAGTGCCCTGAGCCCACGGCACCATGGACCGCTTGAAGCACTTCCCCACGCAGAGAGTGAGGCACCACCACCTGCCACCTCACCTCTCCGGTGGCGGGTTCCTTCCAGGCCCGCTGAAGCACGCCATCCCACAGTCGCAGGGCCTCGAACTTAGCCCACAGTCCCTTGGTGACCAGGGAGAGAACGGCCACTTCTTCCCATGGGGGCCGCCGCTGTTGGTCCAACCACTGGAGCACTGGTCGAAGGTCTGCTGCCGTCTCCATCCTGCGGTGTTGACCTCCTGTAGCTCACAGCAGACTGGGGACGCCACCTCCACCGCAGAACATCCCTCCTCCTGGCTGCACAGCTCCTTCTCACGGCTCTCCCTCCTTTCACAGTTGCGGCAGCCATCCTGACTGCAGGGGCGTCGGGAGAGGGCGTCTGCATTAGCATGGCGTACCCCTGCCCTGTGCACCACACTGAAGCTGTAGGACTGCAGCTCCTCGATCCACCGTGCGACCTGCCCTTCTGGCTCCTTGAAAGACATGAGCCAGTGGAGCGCGGAGTGGTCGGTCCTTACAGTGAAGTGCCGGCCACAGAGGTAATATTTGAAGTGGAGTACAGCTCTAACGATGGCCAGCAGCTCGCGGCGAGTGACGCAGTAGCGGCGTTCAGCTTTGTTAAATGTCCTGCTGTAATACGCCACCACCCGCTCCCCTTCCGGCCCCTCCTGTGCCAGCACGGCGCCATTGCCAACGTTACTAGCGTCCGTGTCCTGGATGAAGGGCAGGGCAGGGTCAGGAGGGGAGAGCACCGGGGCTTTGGTGAGAGCTCCCTTGAGTGTCTCGAAAGCAGACTGGCAATCCTCTGCCAACACAAACTCCCTGTTTTTCTGTAGCAGGCGGAACAGGGGAGCGGCCACACAGGAGAAGCCCCTCACAAAGCGTCTGTAGTAAGACGCCAGTCCGAGGCAGCTTTTCAGCTGCCTGGTGTCAGTGGGGGTGGGCCAGTCCTGGACAGCTTGCACTTTGTCCTCCATGGTGCTAATGCCTTCTTCCCCCACCCTGTGCCCAAGGAAAGTTACCTCTCTCCTCAGGAAATGGCACTTATCAGGATGGAGCTTCAAGCCCGCCGCAGCTACTCTCTCCAGAGCCTGACGCAGCGAGGCAAGTGCTGTCTTGAAGGAGCCCCCGTGTGCCAGTATATCATCCAGGTAGACGATACACTGCCGTATCGTCTACCCGGGGGCACTCTCTCCATCAGCCTCTCGAAGGTCGCAGGTGCATTGCACAGTCCGAAAGGGAGGACCCGAAACTGCCACAATCCTCTGCTAGTGCAGAATGCAGTCTTGGGTCTGGCGTCAGGGGCGAGAGGGCACTGGAAGTAGCCAGAGCGGAGATCGAGTGAGGAGAACCAGGACGACCCAGCTACGACATCTAAGGCCTCATCAATGCGCGGGATGGGGTAGGAGTCCTTCCTCAGTCCCTCCTGCCAAACAGGCCACCCCCTCAACAGTGACAGGAACATGACAAAAGTCCCCAGCCCAGGTCCGCCCCACCACGACAACAGGCTCCGGGATGTTGTCGTCTGCTTCTGGGGGGGGTGGAGCCCCGCCCCCCCGGCTGTGATGATGGGCTCCTCCAGACGACGACGGAGGGGGTAAGGGGGCAGGGCCTCGCGTCTCCCCAATTACGCGGACCCTGACCCGTTTCCCTGGGCTCTCACAGTTGTAGGGCACTCTCTGACAAGGTGGCCAGGCTGCCCGCAGCCCCAGCAGACCCTCTGCTCTTGACGAGACGGGGGGCGGCGGTCCGCCTGCATAGAGACAGCGCGGACGAGTTCAGTGAGCTCGTCCACCCAGGCTGGCTTCTGTGAGTCCTCACTCCTCTCCCTTGCCGATCTCACCATCGGCTGAGGAGCAGGATGACCGTCGATTGCTCCAGCCCACACCAGCTCCCTCTCTATGGCCATCTCCAAGGCCTCTTGCAAAGTCTGCGGGTGGGCTAATTGGGTCTGCATGCGTAGTTCTGTAGGGGAAAGGGCCTGGAGAAACTGATCCCGAGCGAGTTCGCTCTGCACGGCTGGCGGCATGTGGGCGTATGCTCGCCGAGACAGGCTCTCGATATCGTTGGCCAGGGCCCGCAGCGTCTCCCCAGGCTTCCTGCGCCTATTACAGAGTTCTGAGCGCATTAGCCCCGGCTTAACACATAGTCCAAAACGCCCCCTTAGTGCCCCCACTAGGGCAACATAGTCCCCCCTGTCCTCTGGGCTAAGCAGCAACAAACAAGACAATGCGTCGTCCGCCAGACACATCGCAAGCTGCAGCGCTTTGACCTTCACTGACCATCCGGCAGCATCGGCTAAAAGCCGATGGAAAAAGCTTTCCACGCGGCTAAAAGCCGCGTGGAAAGCTTCCCAGTCAGCCTTACCGGTGTATCTAGGCGTCTTGATGGACACCGGGCTTGATGCAAGAAAGGCGCCGCCATGTCTGTCGCCGTCTTGTGGTGGCCACGGGCAGTCGGCGCTGCGAACTATGCGTGAAAAATCATCTTTTTCAACGGCGGCCGGTTCTACCCCTCACCAGAGACTTCGAGGCTTCTCCACACGCCCCCTCGCCGTAGTCGTCCATCTCTATCTTCACCCGACAGTCCGCAGGAAGCATTATTGTTGTAGAGAACAAGCCACAACAAAAACAGAGCTAACGGCGATAGCAACTTCAGCCTACTCGCCGAACACAGCAGGACCGAGAAGAAATTAATAAAAATAAAAATAAAATAGTTTCACTTCTGACACCTATGTAACGACCTCGCCGGTGACATAATGATGTCGAGTCATTAGTAATTGATCGTAGTTTTTAATCAACCAGAACCAGTTCACTGAAACATAACCAACGGCAGACAACCGACAACCAAAACAAACCCTGGTTACCCCGGCAACCCCCAACACGGTCTCACTCACGTGCAGGCCCCCACCCTGATTGACAATAAGAACATTACAATGCATGCACATAGAACAACTGGCATAATGGACAACGAAATACAATGCAACACATAACGCACAAACTATTTAATTGTGCCAGGGTCGCAACAATATGATCATTTTCTATTCCGCATAGAAATCTATGCGGATCAGATGTGTCCATGTAAACGCGGCTAAAGTACGCCGGGAGATGTAGAAAGTGATTTTATCACGATTCAACAAACGTTTAATTCAGAGTTGATCTTTCAACGTTGTATCATTATTCATGTATCAACACTTTTTCAACAGTTAATTGGTCAGCATTGTTTGGATGTTGGAATGTTATTTTTCTACTAATATATAGCAAAAAAATGTTTAATAGACATGGTTGTAAAAATAATGTTGATTTGACATACAACTCAAAATTTTTTGATATTTAAATGTTGAATCCATAGTGAGTTAACAACACCATTTCAACTATTTGGTGTTCAACGTTGTTTTGACGTTGAATCAATGTTTTTACATCGCCATTATTTCAACCACATTTAAACGTCAGTCAGTCGAATGCCAGCTGGGATATCTCATGTCAATTTACAATTGGCAAAATGTGTCAGCGTTGGCTGACTATACTAACTCTTTTTAATTAGGATAATGATCCTGCTCGCCTCCTCTTTGCAACGGAATTTGTTTAAGATAAAAACCCATTTAATTGAACTTACACAGATATTTTCGTTTTTATGTTTCCCGCAGTGTGCCTCTCTGGTATTGAGCGGGTCTGCAGGATTGCACTCCGCAATCAACGCTTTCCAAGCAACTTTCTCCGCTAAGGACAGGATCTCACGGAGGTAGGCTGCTTCTCCGCTGTACATTTTCTCCAGCTGCACGATCATAGTTTGGCAACATGGCACTGTAATCCCCCTAGAGAAATGCGATCAGATCGCGGAAGGTCACGTCTCTGGCAAACGCTGCCGTATTCAAAATAGCATGCATATCCATCAGTTATATTCTCAATTTAATTTACAGAGCAATACCTGCAAAGTATTTAGGTTAACTATATATTTTATTTTAGAATAAAAATCAACCCTTGTAGGCAGTTTATTTGTTCCATTACCTCTACCTGGAAGCCTTGGTCCAAGCCGAGTTCAAAGCACCCTATGACGTAATTTTGCACCATGATGGATTTTCTGCCATCTTGGTTTATGTCAAAAACCTTCAAAATGCATCTCCTATCACAAATGTTCTCCAATCATCTCGAAACTTGGCACACATGATCTTCAGGCCATGCTTGATAACTCTACTTCATTTATATCAATGTCAGTTGAGCTGAACAGCACTCATTAATGGGTAGACACTGCACTCGTGTGGCGACAAGCGGTGCTTAATGTATAATGCAACAATGACTATATTTACCATTCCGCCCACTTACAATATAAACTGCAATTCCCACTGGATTAGATGCTTCACGAACCACCTCCAGAACGGATGCTCGTTTACATTGTGTCTCTTTTAGGGATATTGTTCCGAATACCCCTATGTATTTGCGACATTTGTTCTGTCAGGCAGACTGTATTGCGGCCTTACCTCTAGGTGGGGTCATTTTCCCATTTGGTAAACATTGACGTGTACTCGCATAATGCTCATCCCACCGGCTGTCGTATTACCGATTACCGAGACGGTCGTCATGTAGCCACATAGCCGATTACGTCCGTCCAGCAAAATTAGTTTATGAAGTCCCATTATGCTTGACCCCCACATTGCTGCTCGCAGCTATATTTATTATTAGGCCTATATCCTTTATTTAACCAGGTTAGTCTCATTGAGATGAACATTTATTTTACAAGAGAGACCTGGCCAAGATGGACAGCAGTAGGCCTACACAGTTCCAACATAAAATACAAGACAAAATACAAGTTCAATACTGAGTGCAATTGTGAAAATACATTAATGTCATTGACTAAAACATTTGCAATTTTCCATCTGTAAAATAAATGTTAGTTAGTTGTCGCTTTTGTTACCATAGCTATTTTTTTTTTTGTGTATGTGTACATGTGTTGAGTGTGTTGGTGCATCTGCGTGTGTGCGTTTGTGCTTGTGTGTGTGCATGCGTGTGTGGGTGTGTGTGTGCATGCATGCGTGTGTCAGCTGTTGTCTACAAGCCAGTTCCCAGACTCTCTTAGAGTACACCTATTGAGGAGAACACTGCCTATCCCGCCCGGGCCCAATTGCCATCATGCATTCAGTAGGAACGGATTTAGCTCCATTACTTTTTATTACTGTGGCCATTACCTTTTAAAACTGTGGCCGATTGGCAAACAACAAGAGCCCCAGTCCCGTACCTTTGGACCTTATTTCAGCTGTTGTTATAATCTATAACATAGTCTACATAGATACTTCCTTAAGACACTCAGAAGATATCTGTAGGCCCCTCCCCATCCCCCAGCAGAAAGGCCTTTTGAGAAGGGCTGTTTTGTAGTCCATATAATCCTGGGTCAGTGTGGCTCTCTGGTGGTAATGGAAACGAGAGGTAATGACAAGCTTGTGTGTTGTTTTTTTATTTTTTTATATGGGGGGGTGTGGGGGCACAAACGCCTGCTTTGTTAGGCTCAACAGAGACGTAAGCTGAGCCCCTGGTAGTCGCCCTGACAGGGGTGAACGTAGCATTGTGCTAATCCAGCCCTCTGACCCCCCTTCCCCGGCCCCCAAACACACACACACACACACACACAAACACACAACATACCTTTCATGCCCACAGGAGAGGGTGCAGGTTGAATTGGGGGCTTGGGTGGGGTGGGCTGGGGGGCTGTTGGATGGCTCCCTCCGAGGCAGACAGTGGAGTTCATAGTCATCCCAGCCCTGATACCTCTCACTCTATTTGATATCTCTTTGATCTGCCGGAACATGTACATCATTCACCCTCTCAGAGGTCAGTGCTTTATTGGCCTTTTACACTTCCTTTAACACTTCCCCATCCCTGCCAGTTGTAAGTAAAAACAGTCAGGGATGGGGACTCTGCCGATTCATAAGCAAAGCACCCCAGTGTTCATCTATTTTCATTATGAGAGGTATTTGAGCCTGATTCCGCAATGACCGGAAGCCGAACAGTATTTCACAGCTGAAGGACGACTGCGTCACTCGACTGCAGGTACAACCCAGACACCACAGGAGAATACAGTTATATATGTTTCTGCAAAACCTTTTTTTTTCAGACCGGGAAAGATATTATAGAGCATTTTTTATGCATTCCTGTGTAATTGTTTTTTTGGAGAAAAATATAGAGGACAAATGGAGGACAAATTTGCCATGATATCAGAGACATTTCATCGATTTGTGAAAAACAGCACTGCTTCTTACACGCCTGGGGAGAACATAACAGTTGGTGAACAATTGTTCCCCACCAAGGCGCGCTGTCGTTTCACACAGTACATGGCAAATAAACCGGATAAATGTGGCATAAAATTCTGGGTAGCCGCTGATGTTGAAACCAAATACATGTTTAATGCCCATGCCTATCTAGGGAAAGACAACAGTAGGCCATCTGGACAGCACTTATCAGACAATGTTGTGCTTCGTCTGATGGAGCCATTCCTGGAGAAAGGAAGAAATGTAACGACAGACAATTACTTTACCTCGTTACCACTGGCAAACACTCTTTTGGCGCACAAAACCACCATTGTTGGCACAATGAATAGAATCAGACGAGAGATGCCCCCGTGTACAAAGGCACAGATGGAAAGATTCTCCTCCAAGGTGCTGAGGGCTGGGGAAGCCACACTCACCATTTACCAGGGAAAACCACACAAAAACGTCAGCCTCCTCAGCACAATGCACCAGACAGTTTCAACTGACAATGGCCCCAAGAAAATGCCCGAAACTGTATCCCACTACAACAGCACTAAATATTGCGTTGATGTTATGGACCAGATGGCACGCTTGTATTCAGTAAAGGGAGGGACCAGGCGTTGGCCTGTAGCTGTGTTCTACAACATCCTAGACCTGGCTGCAATCAATGCACACATTCTGTACAAACAGTGCATGGACGTCAACATGACCAGAAAGAGATTTATTCTGGAGCTTGTGAAACAGCTGTGTGCGCCTCAGAGAATGGCCAGGACTGTGTCATCAGTGGCAGCACCAGTGGCACGTAGGCGACTTCTGATTGAAACTCCTTCCCCACCTACCAAAAGGAAAAAGCGTCAAGTCGCCAGATGTAGTGGGAACAAAACCTTTGACGTCTGTGAGTCATGTAGGCGACTTGTCTGTGGGAAATGCAGTGAGCCTGCTAAGATAATCTGCTGTGATTGTTGATTAGACTTTGATGAAACCGGAAGATAAAAAAAAAGACTGCTGTCCCGAAAGACTTTTTTTTTTCATCCAGTTCCTAGTTCATTTAAAGTCAGCCGTATTTTTTGGTTTTCTTTTTTTACAGACTTACTGAATGTCAATGTACTCTATACTCTAATAAACTCTAATACACTCATTTAAAACCCAAGTAATTTGGTTATTTGCAGTGTTGGGCAGTAACGCATTCCAAAAGTAATGAGCAATAAATAATGCATTTCACACACACCCACACACACCCACATTGTCTCACTCATTGTTTAATAAAAAAAATACTATTTCATTCATCCAAGCGTAATGATTTGCTATTCTTTAATATATTTGATACTTTGTGTATGGCTTAGTCTTAAAAGTATCATGTTTGTCTGGTCAGCTCCTGCCTCATGAGAAGAAGTTGCCTGGGAACTGAATACTAAATGGTCTTTTTCTCAATCGCTCTCTCTCTGCCACACCTCCCCTCCCCCAGCCAGTACATTTGCAATTGAATAGATAAGTAAGGCCACAAAGCCGATTTCAGGCCATCTGGCCGTGGCCGTTGGCCGTTTTCACACCCAACCGTGCTCAACTGGCCCCTATTGTTCTCTGGCCTGTACTCACACTAGGCAATCGCAACTGTGGCCTGGCCACGGTAGGCTCTTGTACATACGTCATCACGTCGTAATACGTCACCACCAAGCGTCCGCTGCTTAGTAGAACAACACAGACAACACAGTTGACACGTTACTGACTTTGTTGCTTATTGGAGCAACACATTTTTATATTTCCGCGCGTGAGCTAGAACCCCAATTTACCCTCCCGGACCCTGCACACATTGGTGGTTTATTGGGTTTCATTCTGTTGTAAATGCAACGGCTCCGCTGTTCCGGGGGGGGGGGGGGATCTCAAAAGCGATAACGCAGCGATATGATCATGAGCAGTCTTGACTAGCAGACTTCAAACTTGATAAAGTGAAATGTGAGAGAGAAGGTGATGCAGTCGTATTAAACAAAGACATTGAAAGATGGTGCGATCTACGAGAGAGAAGCAAATTATTCTAACACCCGTTCGTCCGGGGTTCAATCCCCACCGAATCAGTGTTTTAGGAAGGAATACTGGAGGAATAAAAAAACTTTTAATGTCTTTTATTTTCTATTTCTTTGAATATTCTAGTATTTATTAACAGAAGTGGTCCGTGGTCAGTGGTGAGTTTCTTGGCTGCCTGCCGCGAAACTCACCTGAATGGAATTTATGTGGCTGCAATTTCCCATGCAGTGTCTTTGTCATTGTGACAAAGGCTTATCAGTAACATTAATATTAACATTAACTTTTCCATGAGTTTTTGCAAGGAATATTTGGGTTCTAGGGATACTGTAAGACATATTTATTATAGAAAAAGTAAATTAATTTCTCTGATATAAAGGAAATTCCAAAAATAAGCCAACGGCAAGAATTAAATGACGTACCCAGGACGCGAACTCGAGTCGCCTGGATTGCAGAGCAGATTCTAGAACACTCAGCCAACTGAGGTTCCACCTATTTTATGGAATACATATTTGTCTGAAAATGTGTTGAGAAAATATCCGCGATAACAATATAGGCATATCTCAATTAATTTAATTACTTTATTTTCATCATTTAATCTTAAACCCTTAGTGAAAATATAGGCTGCTTGTACTTAATATATGTAAATTTATGACAAAATCGTGAGGACTAGGCTTGCGACACACACACACACATGTGGCGCTCGCGCGATCGTAGCTCATTGGCGCCACCTAGTGATCATTATGTGCAAATGCACAGCCTCATTCAAATGACTTAGGGGTCATTTGACCCCTCTTGTGGCGCTAGTAGTAAGTAAAAGTGGCCCGGCGTTCCTAGTCAACCATCATCCAAGGTGTGTGAGCAGAAGGATACAGTCTAGTATGCTCTTCAATAAGGTTTATTGTCTTAGTTTTCAGATTAAACACTGATATTTTGGTCTAAGTTTTTAAAATAAATACTATACATTCACTTTTGAATGAACAATTAGTTAGCTAGTCTTTATGTATAAACTAGGCCAAAACAAAAACGCTGTGTGTGTATCTCTAGTGTTTGTTTGTTCCCCTAGGCCTCAATACTGCGGGGTGACAGGCAGGACCCCCGTCATATTTTTTAATTGTATGCGTGGTCCCGATGACCCCCTACTGTCTGCAAGCACCCACCCTTGTGGATATGGAAAAGGATTGCTTCTCCCCCCGGAGAATAACATCTGGTCGGATAACAGTGATGGTCTATTTTATATGAAAGATGACCTCAAGGTCATTTAAGATTATTAATTTGGCGGCTCTCGCACGACAGGAAGTGGTATGATCCATCACTGAGATGTCATCACCAAGCTGCATGGAAAACACATCACGTATGGGGGGCCTATGTATAAGGGCATTTAACTTATTAAAAGTATAAGTTTGGATTCCCAGGGCCTAGCACAACAGACAGTGATTTAATTGGTAGCTGACGTAGGGGTCCAGCACACTTGGGAATGATCTAGAGTATTGCAGTTTTTTTATATGAAAGAAAGCCTAAATGACCTACAAGATTATCAATTTGGTGTTCTGGCCCAACCAGAAGTTACGCGATCCGTCCCTGGGAGGTAATCTGAAGACACGCTTTACCAACCAGCCATAGAAAAGGTCACACTATTCAAGTCTGTCAGAGAAAAAGGGGGGCACTCTATTTTGATTCCATCTCCCTCAGCATCACAAGAATACACATTAATTATAGCCTCCTCTTATCCTCACTGGGCCTCTGAGAGAGAGAGAGAGAGAGAGAGAGAGAGAGAGAGAGAGAGAGAGAGAGAGAGAGAGAGAGAGAGAGAGAGAGAGAGAGAGAGAGAGAGAGAGAGAGAGAGAGATGCACTACTAAAGTGAGGCTCTCCTAGGCTCGCCTGGTTCTACCAGACTCTCGTACTTCACTTCATTTCATTTAATTTGTACAGAGGGGAAATTCAAATTGAGCGGAAGTACTTAGGCGGGCGGAGCCAGGCTAAGACTCTCCTAGTATGACAGGAATAGCTTATTTCAAAGACTGGTGGTTGGACAAAGAAAAGTTATGAAGTGAGTGAGACACTTAACATTTTTTCCACAATCCTTTGCACTTTTTACTTTGTTTTTCTTCCCCACGTGTGCACTGTGAGCATTTGGCGTCCAAATACCAGCACATACCAACACACACCAGCGCATGAGTTGGGATAACAAATGTGGTGTGTGATGTTAATTCAAACTGTATGTAGTCTGTGTAATAATTTGTTCATTTATAAAAAATATATATATTTGAGTTAGATATCTCCTTCCAATCTTCGCACTTTATTCAAGTTTTTGTGTTTCTCCTCATTTAAATTCTGTTGCCCTCCTTGTTATACCCTTGTCGAAGCCGTTTAATTTGCCAGACCACATCGAATTCAGAGACAGGTTATGAAGGAGCAGGTAGGGGTTAGACAGTTAACTAAGATACAAGTTATTAAGGAGCATGTAGGGGGTAGATATTTAATTCAGATACAAGTCAATAAGGAGTATGTAGGGGTTAGACCGGTGATTCCCAATGGTGGCTCTGGTATTTATGGCACCAATTTATCAACGGGTAAATAGGTCTTAAGTATTTAGGAGAACTGGCAATTAGGGAAGCCGGTTTCTCTTGGGCAGGAAGAGAGCTTAATAGAAAGGAGGAGGGAGGAAAGAGAAAGTCTACATATGCATGCTTTATGCTCCATTGAGATTCACACAAAACATCTTATTTTATAGGTGAATAACATATCTACTCTCAGCACATCACTCGCTCTATCTCTAAAAATACAGAGGGAGAGATAGTATGAGATACAGTGCAATTGTCGTAGTGAGACATAGTAGGGTGTAGTTCAATCAGCTTAAACGGGACTGTATAAAACATCACACTGTGACTCTGTGAGACTACTGTATGTGCTTTCCAGGCTGGGGGAATAATGGATTATTAAGTTAAAGTTTAACTAATGAAAGTTTCATGAAGTCAAGGTTATTTCCGTGAGTGCATTATGGAAGACGAACCCACTCTACACACCCAAACTCACACGCACAAACACACGCACATACTAACTCAAGGAGACACACTCACATTTCACTGCTCACAGTGGTAAGTTACAGTCTTGGTGACACCATCAACCAGCACTCTTACCGTCCCTTTTGATTTGGGACTTTTTTCTGTTGTTGCTTTGACATCCACAATATAAGTATAGGGCTTGTATCATGCATGATCCTATTCAATTTCTGATCAATATTAGTGAGAATTAGTCATATATTATTAGTCAAATATTTGTATCATAATTATATATGCTGCCATTTGATTCCATCCATTTGCCTCCAGTTGTGGGGCCATTATTATGGCAGAATTGAATACAAGTGGGAGTCGAAAGTATCTTAATTTGTGGGGGTGTAATCTGATTGTAAATGAGTAAGATACGTAAATAAGAAGACAAATCGGTAAATGTGTACATAGTTATTATTGCTGTAAAGTATTAATCTCCAGGAGCTGGAAATACAGACAAATCATCAGTCATAAGTTGGACCGCGCAATTGGCTATCTTTTAACAGGAGGACCTAGTTGTCACCTTATAAATTGGTCCCAAGTGTGCAGTCGCGTGCACTGAAAATCATCAATGTACCGATCAACGTGGGCGCGTCTTCTCTTCTCTTCAAGCAATAAAAGTTCACCAGTCTAAGAAGTCTAGCGACAAGATGCCAAGCAACAGATTCACCACTCAGACTTCCATTTTCTCTTCCGCCATGAGAAAAATTATTAACTAAAAATTATATATTTTCCATTTGTTTTAGCCTATTTTGATAATCACACCTCTATGCACAATGGTCATTGGCTAATCCCCCTGATATGTGACCCTAACAAAAGATTTAGGCCCTGTTTACACAAAGGGAAAACACTAGGGATGGGGAAAATTATTATTTTCCGGGAACTAGTTCTTGTTGTTGATTCTGAGGATTCTGATTGGCTGCATGGCTTTATCCATCTCCCTTCACTGCCGCCCATAGGTTTGGCATAGTTATAATGCCGTTCGAGGGCGTATTTCTGCGTTTTAATGTAAATTACAACTTTTTTGAAAACGAAGGGGGGGAAATATTTGTTTTTATAAATACCCTGCTACGTATAAACGTGGCCTTAGCTGACTTTTTAGGTATGCGTATGCCTATTCGGCAGACCTAAGTTCAGAGAAACTGTGTCACTGTTGCTTCCGTTACCAAATTCTGCATCCTCTCTTCGATGGGTCCTCAACCAGGCAAGCATGCTGTCCTCTTCCTCTTTGGTAGTTTATGATCCAGAATTTGTCATAGGCCTCTTTTTATCTTTGCCTCTATGAGGGTTCAAAAGGGTTTTTTGTTGTTGTTTTCAGATGTGATAGCAGGCGAGTGAGGGCGTCTTCTCTGGGTTTCGGATCAAGTTTATTTGTTTATTTATTTTATGTTTATTATTTTCTTAAACAAAAAAACTAAACAATCTCAAACCTCATTTACATCACAAGATAACAAACTCACAGAACATGGAGGAGGAGTGCAGATCCATAATATTCAATAAATTAATTTAAATGCCCAGTTTCTTGAATAGTCTTATGCAGGGTCCTTCATCCCCACGGTCAACTTCATTGAGGACTAATGTTGCCCGTTCCAATGACAGGAGATCCATCAAGTCCTTTGACCAATTGTCAATGTTGAAGCAATTGGGTTTAGATATTTTCCAATTCATCATAAGAATTAGTTTCACTGACAAAAAGGGTAAAGCTATGATGTGGTGACTAAGAGTTGACTTAATATTTTCTATTCTACTGCCTAAAAGGCAAATTTGTACAGTAGTATTTTAACTTTCAGAATAGAAGACAATATAGATCACATCTTTCCAAAAACTCTTTACTGAGGGGCATTGCCACATTAGGTGTATCAATGTTCCTGCCTCTAAGAAACCATGGCAACACAAATGGGAGAGGGACTTTTCCATTTTCTTTAATCTGCTTGGTGTATATAAGCCTTGTGCAAAAATTGTATTTGAATAATTGTATATCTCACACATTTGGATATGGCTGTTGGGTTTTTTGGTAACAGTATCCCACTGTGCATTACTGAAGGGTAATCCCAAGTCCTGCTGCAATTTTTGTTGGATAGAGGATAGGCATAGTAGTGAGACATAGTAGGGTGTAGTTCAATCAGCTAAAACGGGACTGTATAAAACATCAGAGTGTGACTCTTTGAGACTACTGTATGTGCTTTCCAGACTGGGGGAATAATGGATTATTAAGTTAAAGTTTAACTAATGAAAGTTTCATGAACTCAAGGTTTTTTCCGTGAGTGCATTTTGGAAGACGAACCCACTCTACACACCCAAACTCACACACACAAACACACGCACATACTAACTCATGGAGACACACTCACATTTCACTGCTCACAGTGAAAATGTGAGCAGTTGGATAGAGCATAGGCTTTCAAAGGTTGCAGTGGTCAACAACTCGTATAACCTTGACACTGTTCTCCCTGATGACATCTCCTTCAGTTTTTTGTCCAAATCTATATCCTGTATTATGGGTTCTTTTAAAATAAGTAACCCCAAGATTTTAATTGTAATGCAAAACCTGGTTTCGGCCCAAGTTTTGAGCCAAACCGGAGATTCTTTAAATCCCTCCTCATTTAGCAACCCCCAGTTGCATTTCGGCAACTGATTTATTATCACCAGTGGCCAAATGGCATGGAGTAATCAGGATGGATTTCTTTTTTCTTATTTTCCATTCTCAGGTTGTTCTTTAAAAATGGCAAGTTGTGTAATTTATCTACATTCCTATCGACTTACAGGAATGTGCTCCAGCTGCTCTCCCCTTATCTCCAATCTCTAGCCTATGGCTGCCTACTCTGTCATCATTGTAAATTACTCTTAGGAAGTTTTATTACAAATATTTATTAATAAGGTAACCACTCCCTGAAGGCTTTTATTTATGAGTAATCTTTTTTATAGAATAGGGCTGTGCTAGATGTGACTCGAGATTGTTAAAGGTTCAACACGTGGTCTATTAAGAGATACAAGGTAAATGGAAATGCACTCTGAAAGTGGTTGATGAAGCATCAGCCAGACCCAGGTAAAAATTCTGTTTATATTAGTATGGGCGGAATGGTAAAAAAACCTGAATTGTTCTGAATGGGAACATTTATATGTATGTTAGCTGAGCTGACTATGAAAAAGTGTTTGACAGTATTGCTATCTAAACAGTCATGATAAAGAGCCAATGAACCCATTGTTTGAGCAAACGAAAAAATATATCGCTGTTGGTACAGTAAGGATGTTCAAAAAAGGAAGTGCTAAGCACTAACAATTGTTAGTTTAACCCGCTTCCCCGTATACAAAGCTATTTGTATACGGGGTTCTATTATTCGTGAGAAGGGGGGAAGGAGTTTTTTGAGGTGGAGGATTTCTCTACCCCGAAAATCACCTTCATCTGTCCCAAAAATACGGGATGGGGTAGGTTTGCATCCATACCTGTTTGAGACATTTGCTCCGCTGGCTCCGGAATGAGCACATGGGTCAGAGGCTATGGGTGAGCAGGACAGAGCCAGCAGATGAAAAACTGGTATTCATTCAATATTTTTCATTTTAGATGAAGACAATTGTGATCAGATGTTGATGATAATATAACACATATTATCATGTTAAAAAAATAAAATAGGTCAGGGTTTGCTGGCTCTTTGACATTAGCTACTAGGGAAAAGTTTGAATGGATGATAGTAATGTTGCAAAAAATGTTTTATGGTTTTAAGAGCTCATTTTATGCTGTATGTGTCCAGTAGCTATTTCTGTGTTTCTTGGAGAAAAGGTGTAACGGAAGGAAAAGTATAGGCTTTTGGAAACATGAGTGCGCTTCACTCTTATCTGGCTGGGGTTAGCTACAATCGTAGGCCCTCTTATTTCTTTGATGATTTTTGCCAGCAGCATCACCATTAAGCCGATAGGCCTGAGTCAGGTCTTCCTTTAATTTATCCACATACTGAGAATAATTAGTTCCTTAAATACATCTAAAGAGTTCCTTAACAAACATCCACAGGAAGCCTCTCTGCCAAACATTAAAATGAAGGGATAATGCCCTGTGGCATCACACCTGGTGCTGTAGTATGCCTGAACCATGTAGCCCACATGTTGACTCCATTTCTTACTTTACATGGTTCACGGTTCCCAACATGCACAAGGGAGTTTGAGCAAAGCACTCTGGGTGAGGGTCGCCTTTAGGGTGACAATGGGTTGTGCGTGATGTCTGGATCCCCATCATCTTCAGCAGCTCTTGGATAAACACAAGGCCTACTGTGGGTACCATAGAGTTGCTGCTGAGCTGTAGCCCCATCGAGACTTCAACAGACCACCTCTCTGCACTACTCTGGTAGGGAACTGTTCTGACCAGCACAGAAAATCTGATGCGCAAATGTGATGTTCAGATGCTTATTGTCGAAATTGTGTTGATGACCATATGACAATAACCAAAATGAACAATAAAGGTAATCTCCTGTTAGGCCTACCCAAATGCACTCTCTAATGCTTCTAGGGATTTCTTTGGGCTAATGTTGGGGTTGTTAATTCGTATTAACTTGATTACATCAAGTGCTTTAACACAGTCACTTCCAACATAAGGTGGGCCTGT